>NC_089838.1:45990372-46232872 GCF_035609145.1 Eleutherodactylus coqui | reverse complement strand
ATTTATGACATAATCAATGCTCGTGCCAACTTTCACGTTTCTATGACACCGGAAAGTGAGAAAATTACATTCCGCACGTAAAATTTGGACGCTAATTCTTTTGCGCATAGAATTGAATAATCGAATTGGGACCCATTAGCTTTTCCTATTTATGTCATAATCAATGCTCCTGCCAAATTTCACGTTTCTATGACATTGGGAAGTGAGAGATTTAGATTATGTACGTAAAATTTTGACGCCAATTCTTTTGCGCTAGAATTGAATAATCGAGTTGGGACCCAATTACTTTTCCTATTTTGGAGATAATCTATGCTCGTGCCAAAATTCATGTTTCTACTATATCGGGAAGTTGGACAACTTTTGGCGAGTCAGTCAGTGAGTCAGTCAGTGAGGGCTTTCAGCTTTATATATATACTAGCGTACCCGTCGCGCGTTGCTGCGAAGACAGACAGACATACATACATTCGTTTTTATATATCTAGATGACGGCAGCAGCGACCACTGAGGTTTTGTAGGCCGCTGCTTCCCCCTTGCAGGCTGAATAAAATAGCCGTTGGGTGGAACATCCAATTTATCCGGCTGCTGTGGCTTCTTGGGAAGATAGCCTAGTACATGTTTGCCCACTTCCAACTCCAATGGAGACTGACTGTAAATGGCTGGCGTGCTCTAGTATTTATGGTTTCAAGCTGTACGTGTCATTGCATACAGTCTATCTATCTATCTATCTATCTATCTATCTATCTATCTATCTATCTATCTAGGTTATTGCATACAGTCCTATCTATCTATCTATCTATCTATCTATGACATCCGGAAATGAGAGAATTAGATTCCGTACATAAAATTTGAACGCTAATTCTTTGGCGCTTTGAATTGAATAATCGAGTTGGGACCCATTAACTTTTCCTATTTATGACATAATCAATGCTCGTGCCAAATTTCAAGTTTCTATGACATTGGGAAGTGAGAGAATTAAATTCCGTACATAAAATTTGGACGCTAATTCTTTTGCGCTTAGAATTGAATAATCGAGTTGGGATGAGACATAAGGCCTTGCCCATAAGCATTCCCCAACCTCCAAGAACTGAACCTACCTACCTGAATGAGATTTTGTAGGCCGCTGCTTCCCCCTTGCGGGCTGAATAAAATAGCCGTTGGGTGGAACATACAATTTATCCGGCTGCTGTGGCTTCTTAGGAAGATATCCTAGTACTTGTTTACCCACTTCCAACTCCAATGGTAATTGGCTGGCGTGCTCTAGTGGTTCCAAGCTGTACGTGTCATAATACAGCCTTAATGACATCACAATGCAGCTTTATAGAACATGTTGGGGCATGTTCAAGGGCGTCCGATGTTGATGACATCAGTGATGACATCACAATAGCAGGTGGCTTACTTATTCGATCTACGTGGGGGGGGGGCGTAACTTTCGACGACGCTCGCGCGCCATTTATCGTAGGATATTTGTACTATGCCTATAATCTTCCCAGGAGTGTACTTAACAACTTCCCAAAGTTTCATGGCGATCGGATGAATGGTGTAGTAGCGCATAAAGGACAAACAGACACGCACGCACGCACGCAGACACGCACGCAGACAGACATACATTCAATTTTATATATATACACACACACACACACACACACAGGTGAGGTAGATTCTCCTCGTTATATACACACAAACACACAGAGGTGAGGTAGATTCTCCTCGGTATCTATATATATATAAAGCTGAAAGCCCTCACTGACTGACTGACTCACTGACTGACTCGCCAAACGTTCTCCAACTTCCCAATGTCGTAGAAACATGAAATTTGGTGTGAGCATAGATTATCTCCAAATTAGGAAAAGAAATTGGGTCCCAACTCGATTATTCAATTCTATGCACAAAAGAATTGGCGTCAAAATTTTACGTACATAATCTAAATCTCTCACTTCCCAATGTCATAGAAACGTGAAATTTGGCAGGAGCATTGATTATGTCATAAATAGGAAAAGCTAATGCGTCCCAACTCGATTATTCAATTCTATGCGCAAAAGAATTAGCGTCCAAATTTTACGTGCGGAATGTAATTTTCTCACTTTCCGGTGTCATAGAAATGGAAAAATTGGCACGAGCCTTGATTATGTCATAAATAGGAAACGTTAATGGGTCCCAACTCCATTATTCAATTCTATGCGCAAAAGAATTGGCGTCCAAATTTTACGTGCGGAATCTAATTTTCTCACTTTCCGGTGTCATAGAAACGGGAAATTTGGCACGAGCATTGATTATGTTATAAATAGGAAAAGTTAATAGGTCCCAATTCCATTATTCAATTCTAGCGCAAAAGAATTAGCGTCCAAATTTTACGTGCGGAATGTAATTTTTTCACTTTCCGGTGTCATAGAAACAGGAAATTTGGCACGAGCATTGATTATGTCATAAATAGGAAAAGCTAATGGGTCCCAACTCCATTATTCAATTCTATGCACAAAAGAATTAGCGTCCAAATTTTACGTACGGAATCTAATTTTCTCACTTTCCGGTGTCATAGAAACGGGAAATTTGGCACGAGCATTGATTATGTCATAAATAGTAAAAGCTAATGGTTCCCAACTCCATTATTCAATTCTATGCGCAAAAAATTAGCGTCCAAATTTTACGTATGGAATCTAATTTTCTCACTCTCCGGTGTCATAGAAACGGGAAATTTGGCACGAGCATTGATTATGTCATAAATAGTAAAAGCTAATGGGTCCCAACTCGATTATTCAATTTTATGCGCAAAAGAATTAGCGTCCAAATTTTACGTGCGGAATGTAATTTTTTCACTTTCCGGTGTCATAGAAACAGGAAATTTGGCACGAGCATTGATTATGTCATAAATAGTAAAAGCTAATGGGTCCCAACTCGATTATTTAATTATATGCGCAAAAGAATTAGCGTTCAAATTTTACGTACGGAATCTAATTTTCTCACTTTCCGGTGTCATAGAAACGGGAAATTTGGCACGAGCATTGATTATGTCATAAATAGGAAAAGCTAATGGGTCCCAACTCCATTATTCAATTCTATGCGCAAAAAAATTAGCGTCCAAATTTTACGTACATAATCCAAATCTCTCACTTCCCAATGTCATAGAAACATGAAATTTGGCACAAGCATTGATTGTGTCATAAATATGAAAAATTAATAGGTCCCAACTCGATTATTCAATTCTAAGCGCAAAAGAATTAGTCCAAATTTTATGTACGTAATCTAATTCTCTCACTTCCTGATGTCATTTTATATGAAAGGAACGTCGCATGGTTACCTCCACATGGTGTTTCCTGGGTAACGCAGAGAACTATGCAAAATGGTGAACATATGTTTTTCCTCAGTATCTCTAAAGTAACCACGACTTCATAAGATTTTCCATGTGAACACCACATAAACACCAGTACCAAATTAACTCGGGCGAAGCCGGGTATATCAGCTAGTCTATATAGATAAAGCTGAAAGCCCTCACTCGATTATTCAATTCTAGCGCAAAAGAATTGGCGTCGAAATTTAAGGTACATAATCTAAATCACTCACTTCCCAATGTCATAGAAACGGGAAATTTGGCACGAGGATTGATTATGTCATAAATAGGAAGAGTTAATAGGTCCCTACTCGATTATTCAATTCTATGCGCAAAAGAATTGGCGTCGAAATTTAAGGTACATAATCTAAATCACTCACTTCCCAATGTCATAGAAACGGGAAATTTGGCATGAGCATTGATTATGTCATAAATAGTAAAAGCTAATGGGTCCCAACTCCATTATTCAATTCTATGCGCAAAAAATTAGCGTTCAAATTTTACGTACGGAATCTAATTTTCTCACTCTCCGGTGTCATAGAAACGGGAAATTTGGCACGAGCATTGATTATGTCATAAATAGTAAAAGCCAATGGGTCCCAACTCCATTATTCAATTCTATGCGCAAAAAATTAGCGTTCAAATTTTACGTACGGAATCTAATTTTCTCACTCTCCGGTGTCATAGAAACGGGAAATTTGGCAGGAGCACTGATTATGTCATAAATAGGAAAAGCTAATGGGTCCCAACTCGATTATTCAATTCTATGTGCAAAAGAATTAGCGTCCAAATTTTACGTGCGGAATGTAATTTTTTCACTTTCCGGTGTCATAGAAACAGGAAATGTGGCACGAGCATTGATTATGTCATAAATAGTAAAAGCTAATGGGTCCCAACTCGATTATTCAATTCTATGTGCAAAAGAATTAGCGTCCAAATTTTACGTGCGGAATGTAATTTTTTCACTTTCCGGTGTCATAGAAACAGGAAATTTGGCACGAGCATTGATTATGTCATAAATAGTAAAAGCTAATGGGTCCCAACTCGATTATTTAATTATATGTGCAAAAGAATTAGCGTTCAAATTTTACGTACGGAATCTAATTTTCTCACTTTCCGGTGTCATAGAAACGGGAAATTTGGCACGAGCATTGATTATGTCATAAATAGGAAAAGCTAATGGGTCCCAACTCCATTATTCAATTCTATGCGCAAAAAAATTAGCGTCCAAATTTTACGTACATAATCCAAATCTCTCACTTCCCAATGTCATAGAAACATGAAATTTGGCACAAGCATTGATTGTGTCATAAATATGAAAAATTAATAGGTCCCAACTCGATTATTCAATTCTAAGCGCAAAAGAATTAGTGTCCAAATTTTATGTACGTAATCTAATTCTCTCACTTCCTGATGTCATTTTATATGAAAGGAACGTCGCATGGTTACCTCCACGTGGTGTTTCCTGGGTAACGCAGAGAACTATGCAAAATGGTGAACATATGTTTTTCCTCAGTATCTCTAAAGTAACCACGACTTCATAAGATTTTCCATGTGAACACCACATAAACACCAGTACCTAATTAACTCGGGCGAAGCCGGGTATATCAGCTAGTCTATATATATAATGCTGAAAGCCCTCACTCGATTATTCAATTCTAGCGCAAAAGAATTGGCGTCGAAATTTAACGTACATAATCTTAATCACTCACTTCCCAATGTCATAGAAACGGGAAATTTGGCACGAGGATTGATTATGTCATAAATAGGAAAAGTTAATAGGTCCCTACTCGATTATTCAATTCTATGCGCAAAAGAATTAGCGTCCAAATTTTACGTGCGGAATGTAATTTTCTCACTTTCCGGTGTCATAGAAATGGGAAAATTGGCACGAGCCTTGATTATGTCATAGATAGGAAACGTTAATGGGTCCCAACTCCATTATTCAATTCTATGCACAAAAGAATTAGCGTCCAAATTTTACGTGCGGAATCTAATTTTCTCACTTTCCGGTATCATAGAAACGGGAAATTTGGCACGAGCATTGATTATGTTATAAATAGGAAAAGTTAATAGGTCCCAATTCCATTATTCAATTCTAGCGCAAAAGAATTGGCGTCGAAATTTTACGTGCGGAATGTAATTTTTTCACTTTCCGGTGTCATAGAAACGTGAAAGTTGGCACGAGCATTGATTATGTCATAAATAGGAAAAGCGAATGGGTACCAACTCGATTATTCAATTCTAGCGCAAAAGAATTGGCGTCGAAATTTTATGTGCGGAATCTAATTTTCTCACTTTCCGGTGTCATAGAAACGGGAAATTTGGCACGAGCATTGATTGTCATAAATAGGAAAAGCTAATGGGTCCCAACTCCATTATTCAATTCTATGCGCAAAAAAATTAGCGTCCAAATTTTACGTACATAATCCAAATCTCTCACTTCCCAATGTCATAGAAACATGAAATTTGGCACAAGCATTGATTGTGTCATAAATATGAAAAATTAATAGGTCCCAACTCGATTATTCAATTCTAAGCGCAAAAGAATTAGTGTCCAAATTTTATGTACGTAATCTAATTCTCTCACTTCCTGATGTCATTTTATATGAAAGGAACGTCGCATGGTTACCTCCACGTGGTGTTTCCTGGGTAACGCAGAGAACTATGCAAAATGGTGAACATATGTTTTTCCTCAGTATCTCTAAAGTAACCACGACTTCATAAGATTTTCCATGTGAACACCACATAAACACCAGTACCTAATTAACTCGGGCGAAGCCGGGTATATCAGCTAGTCTATATATATAATGCTGAAAGCCCTCACTCGATTATTCAATTCTAGCGCAAAAGAATTGGCGTCGAAATTTAACGTACATAATCTTAATCACTCACTTCCCAATGTCATAGAAACGGGAAATTTGGCACGAGGATTGATTATGTCATAAATAGGAAAAGTTAATAGGTCCCTACTCGATTATTCAATTCTATGCGCAAAAGAATTAGCGTCCAAATTTTACGTGCGGAATGTAATTTTCTCACTTTCCGGTGTCATAGAAATGGGAAAATTGGCACGAGCCTTGATTATGTCATAGATAGGAAACGTTAATGGGTCCCAACTCCATTATTCAATTCTATGCGCAAAAGAATTAGCGTCCAAATTTTACGTGCGGAATCTAATTTTCTCACTTTCCGGTATCATAGAAACGGGAAATTTGGCACGAGCATTGATTATGTTATAAATAGGAAAAGTTAATAGGTCCCAATTCCATTATTCAATTCTAGCGCAAAAGAATTGGCGTCGAAATTTTACGTGCGGAATGTAATTTTTTCACTTTCCGGTGTCATAGAAACGTGAAAGTTGGCACGAGCATTGATTATGTCATAAATAGGAAAAGCGAATGGGTCCCAACTCCATTATTCAATTCTATGCACAAAAGAATTAGCGTCCAAATTTTATGTGCGGAATCTAATTTTCTCACTTTCCGGTGTCATAGAAACGGGAAATTTGGCACGAGCATTGATTATGTCATAAATAGTAAAAGCTAATGGTTCCCAACTCCATTATTCAATTCTATGCGCAAAAAATTAGCGTCCAAATTTTACGTATGGAATCTAATTTTCTCACTCTCCGGTGTCATAGAAACGGGAAATTTGGCACGAGCATTGATTATTTCATAAATAGTAAAAGCTAATGGGTCCCAACTCGATTATTCAATTTTATGCGCAAAAGAATTAGCGTCCAAATTTTACGTGCGGAATGTAATTTTTTCACTTTCCGGTGTCATAGAAACAGGAAATTTGGCACGAGCATTGATTATGTCATAAATAGTAAAAGCTAATGGGTCCCAACTCGATTATTTAATTATATGCGCAAAAGAATTAGCGTCCAAATTTTACGTACGGAATCTAATTTTCTCACTTTCCGGTGTCATAGAAACGGGAAATTTGGCACGAGCATTGATTATGTCATAAATAGGAAAAGCTAATGGGTCCCAACTCCATTATTCAATTCTATGCGCAAAAAAATTAGCGTCCAAATTTTACGTACATAATCCAAATCTCTCACTTCCCAATGTCATAGAAACATGAAATTTGGCACAAGCATTGATTGTGTCATAAATATGAAAAATTAATAGGTCCCAACTCGATTATTCAATTCTAAGCGCAAAAGAATTAGTCCAAATTTTATGTACGTAATCTAATTCTCTCACTTCCTGATGTCATTTTATATGAAAGGAACGTCGCATGGTTACCTCCACATGGTGTTTCCTGGGTAACGCAGAGAACTATGCAAAATGGTGAACATATGTTTTTCCTCAGTATCTCTAAAGTAACCACGACTTCATAAGATTTTCCATGTGAACACCACATAAACACCAGTACCAAATTAACTCGGGCGAAGCCGGGTATATCAGCTAGTCTATATAGATAAAGCTGAAAGCCCTCACTCGATTATTCAATTCTAGCGCAAAAGAATTGGCGTCGAAATTTAAGGTACATAATCTAAATCACTCACTTCCCAATGTCATAGAAACGGGAAATTTGGCACGAGGATTGATTATGTCATAAATAGGAAGAGTTAATAGGTCCCTACTCGATTATTCAATTCTATGCGCAAAAGAATTGGCGTCGAAATTTAAGGTACATAATCTAAATCACTCACTTCCCAATGTCATAGAAACGGGAAATTTGGCATGAGCATTGATTATGTCATAAATAGTAAAAGCTAATGGGTCCCAACTCCATTATTCAATTCTATGCGCAAAAAATTAGCGTTCAAATTTTACGTACGGAATCTAATTTTCTCACTCTCCGGTGTCATAGAAACGGGAAATTTGGCACGAGCATTGATTATGTCATAAATAGTAAAAGCCAATGGGTCCCAACTCCATTATTCAATTCTATGCGCAAAAAATTAGCGTTCAAATTTTACGTACGGAATCTAATTTTCTCACTCTCCGGTGTCATAGAAACGGGAAATTTGGCAGGAGCACTGATTATGTCATAAATAGGAAAAGCTAATGGGTCCCAACTCGATTATTCAATTCTATGTGCAAAAGAATTAGCGTCCAAATTTTACGTGCGGAATGTAATTTTTTCACTTTCCGGTGTCATAGAAACAGGAAATGTGGCACGAGCATTGATTATGTCATAAATAGTAAAAGCTAATGGGTCCCAACTCGATTATTCAATTCTATGTGCAAAAGAATTAGCGTCCAAATTTTACGTGCGGAATGTAATTTTTTCACTTTCCGGTGTCATAGAAACAGGAAATTTGGCACGAGCATTGATTATGTCATAAATAGTAAAAGCTAATGGGTCCCAACTCGATTATTTAATTATATGTGCAAAAGAATTAGCGTTCAAATTTTACGTACGGAATCTAATTTTCTCACTTTCCGGTGTCATAGAAACGGGAAATTTGGCACGAGCATTGATTATGTCATAAATAGGAAAAGCTAATGGGTCCCAACTCCATTATTCAATTCTATGCGCAAAAGAATTAGCGCCCAAATTTTACGTACATAATCCAAATCTCTCACTTCCCAATGTCATAGAAACATGAAATTTGGCACAAGCATTGATTGTGTCATAAATATGAAGAGTTAATAGGTCCCAACTCGATTATTCAATTCTAAGCGCAAAAGAATTAGTGTCCAAATTTTATGTACGTAATCTAATTCTCTCATTCCTGATGTCATTTTATATGAAGGAAACGTCGCATGGTTACCTCCACGTGGTGTTTCCTGGGTAACGCAGAGAACTATGCAAAATGGTGAACATATGTTTTTCCGGTATCTCTAAAGTAACCACGACTTCATAAGATTTTCCATGTGAACACCACATAAACACCAGTACCAAATTAACTCGGGCGAAGCCGGGTATATCAGCTAGTATGTGATAAATAGGAAGAGCTAATGGGTCCCAACTCGATTATTCAATTCTATGCTCAAAAGAAGTAGCGTCCAAATTTTACGTACGGAATGTAATTTTCTCACTTTCCGGTGTCATAGAAACGTGAAATTTGGCACGAGCATTGATTACGTCATAAATAGGAAAAGCTAATGGGTCCCAACTCGATTATTCAATTCTATGCGCAAAAGAATTAGCGTCCAGATTTTACATACAGAATGTAATTTTCTTACTTTCCGGTGTCATAGAAACTTGAAATTTGGCACGGGCATTGATTGTGTAATAAATAGGAAAAGTTAATGGGTCCCAACTCGATTATTCAGTTCTAAGTGCAAAAGAATTAGCGTCCAAATTTTATGTATGAAATCTAATTATCTCACTTCCTGATGTCATCTATATATATAAAATTGAATGTATGTCTGTCTGCGTGCGTGTCTGCGTGCGTGCGTGCGTGTCTGTTTGTCCTTTATGCGCTACTACACCATTCATCCGATCGCCATGAAACTTTGGGAAGTTGTTAAGTACACTCCTGGGAAGATTATAGGCATAGTACAAATATCCTACGATAAATGGCGCGCGAGCGTCGTCGAAAGTTACGCCCCCCCCCCCCCACGTAGATCGAATAAGTAAGCCACCTGCTATTGTGATGTCATCACTGATGTCATCAACATCGGACGCCCTTGAACATGCCCCAACATGTTCTATAAAGCTGCATTGTGATGTCATTAAGGCTGTATTATGACACGTACAGCTTGGAACCACTAGAGCACGCCAGCCAATTACCATTGGAGTTGGAAGTGGGTAAACAAGTACTAGGATATCTTCCTAAGAAGCCACAGCAGCCGGATAAATTGTATGTTCCACCCAACGGCTATTTTATTCAGCCCGCAAGGGGGAAGCAGCGGCCTACAAAATCTCATTCAGGTAGGTAGGTTCAGTTCTTGGAGGTTGGGGAATGCTTATGGGCAAGGCCTTATGTCTCATCCCAACTCGATTATTCAATTCTAAGCGCAAAAGAATTAGCGTCCAAATTTTATGTACGGAATTTAATTCTCTCACTTCCCAATGTCATAGAAACTTGAAATTTGGCACGAGCATTGATTATGTCATAAATAGGAAAAGTTAATGGGTCCCAACTCGATTATTCAATTCAAAGCGCCAAAGAATTAGCGTTCAAATTTTATGTACGGAATCTAATTCTCTCATTTCCGGATGTCATAGATAGATAGATAGATAGATAGATAGACTGTATGCAATAACCTAGATAGATAGATAGATAGATAGATAGATAGATAGATAGATAGATAGATAGACTGTATGCAATGACACGTACAGCTTGAAACCATAAATACTAGAGCACGCCAGCCATTTACAGTCAGTCTCCATTGGAGTTGGAAGTGGGCAAACATGTACTAGGCTATCTTCCCAAGAAGCCACAGCAGCCGGATAAATTGGATGTTCCACCCAACGGCTATTTTATTCAGCCTGCAAGGGGGAAGCAGCGGCCTACAAAACCTCAGTGGTCGCTGCTGCCGTCATCTAGATATATAAAAACGAATGTATGTATGTCTGTCTGTCTTCGCAGCAACGCGCGACGGGTACGCTAGTTTCATATAAAGAAAACATCGCATGGCTACCTCCACGTGGTTTTTCCTGGGTAACGCAGATAACTATGCAAAATGGTGAACATATGTTTTTCCGGTATCTCTAAAGTAACCACGACTTCATAAGATTTTCCGTGTGAACACCAGATAAACAATAGTACCAAATTAACTCGGGTGATGCCGGGTATATCAGCTAGTATGTATATATATAAAATATATACCGAGGAAAATCTACCTCACCTGTGTGTGTGTGTATGTATATATACTGAGGAGAATCTACCTCACCTCTGTGTGTGTGTGTGTGTGTGTATATGTATTTATACTGAGGAGAATCTACCTCACCTCTGTGTGTGTATATATACCGAGGAGAATCTATTTCACCTCTGTGTGTGTCTGTATATATACTGAGGAGAATCTACCTCACCTCTGTGTGTTTGTGTGTATATACCGAGGAGAATCTACCTCACCTCTATGTGTGTGTGTGTGTGTGTATATATACCGAGGAGAATCTACCACACCTCTGTGTGTGTGTGTGTGTGTGTGTGTATATATACCGAGGAGAATCTACCACACCTCTGTGTGTGTGTGTGTGTGTGCATATATATATATACCAAGCAGAATCTACCTCACCTCTGTGTGTTTGTGTGCATATAACGAGGAGAATCTACCTCACCTCTGTGTGTGTGTGTTTCTGTACCGAGGAGAATCTACCTCACCTGTGTGTGTGTGTGTGTGTGTGTGTGTGTATGTACCGAGTAGAATCTACCTTACCTCTGTGTGTGTATATACCGAGGAGAATCTACCTCAACTCTGTGTGTATGTGTGTGTGTATATACCGAGGAGAATCTACCTCACCTCTGTGTGTGTATGTATGTATATATACCGAGGAGAATGTACCTTAGCTCTGTGTGTTGTGTGTGTATATACTGAGGAGAATCTACCTAACCTCTGTGTGTGTGTGTGTGTGTGTTTGTATATAACGAGGAGAATCTCCCTCACCTTTGTGTGTGTATATACCGAGCAGAATCTACCTCACCTCTATGTGTGTGTGCTTATATACCGAGGAGAATCTACCTCACCTCTTTGTGTTTGTGTGTACATAACGAGGAGAATCTACCTCACCTCTGTGTGTGTGTGTGTGTGTGTATATATATCGAGGAAAATCTACTTCACTTGTGTGTGTGTGTGTGTGTGTGTGTGTGTGTGTGTGTGTGTGTGTGTGTGTGTGTGTGTGTGTGTGTGTGTGTGCGCGCGCGTGTGTGTATGTATGTATGTATGTGTATATATATATATATATATATATATACACACCGAGGAGAATCTACCTCACGTGTGTGTGTGTGTGTGTATAGACTGAGGAGAATGTACCTCACGTGTGTGTGTGTGTGTGTGTGTGTGTGTGTGTGTGTGTATATATATATATATATATATATATATATATGTGTATATGTGTGATATATATATATATATATATATATATATATATATATATACTAGCTGATATACCCGGCATCCCCCCAGTTAATTTGGTACTGGTGTTTATCTGGTGTTCACACGGAAAATCTTACGAAGTCGTGGTTACTTTAGAGATACCGGAAAAACATATGTTCACCATTTTGCATAGTTCTCTGCGTTACCCAGGAAACAACCACGCGGAGGTTACCATGCGATTAGAGATGAGCGAGCACCAAAATGCTCGGGTGCTCGTTATTCGGGACGAAATTATCGCGATGCTCGAGGGTTCTTTTCGAGTAACGAACCCCATTGAAGTCAATGGGCGACTCGAGCATTTTTGTATATCGCCGATGCTCGCTAAGGTTTCCATTTGTGAAAACCAAGAAATTCAATTCAAGAAAGTGATGGGAACGACACAGCAACGGATAGGGCAGGCGAGGGGCTACATGTTGGGCTGCATCTCAAGTTCCCAGGTCCCACTATTAAGCCACAATAGCGGCAAGAGTGCCCCCCACCCCAACAACTTTTACTTCTGAAAAGCCCTCATTAGCAATGCATACCTTAGCTAAGCACCACACTACCTCCAACAAAGCACAATCACTGCCTGCATGACACTCCGCTGCCACTTCTCCTGGGTTACATGCTGCCCAACCCCCCCCCCCCCCCCCCGCGCTACCCAGTGTCCACAGCGCACACCAAACTGTCCCTGCGCAGCCTTCAGCTGCCCTCATGCCACGCCACACTCATGTCTATTTATAAGTGCGTCTGCCATGAGGAGGAACTGCAGGCACACACTGCAGAGGGTTGGCATGGCTAGGCAGCGACCCTCTTTAAAAGGGGCGGGGCGATAGCCCACAATGCTGTACAGAAGCAATGAGAAATATAATCCTGTGCCACCGCCATCAGGAGCTGCACACGTGGGCATAGCAATGGGGAACCTATGTGCCACACACTATTCATTCTGTCAAGGTGTCTGCATGCCCCAGTCAGACCACGGTTTTTTATAAATAGTCACAGGCAGGTACAACTCCGCAATGGGAATTCCGTGTGCACCCACAGCATGGGTGGCTCCCTGGAACCCACCGGCTGTACATTAATGTATCCCATTGCAGTGCCCATCACAGCTGAGGAAAAGTCCGATTAAATGCAGGTGGGCTTCGGCCCACACTGCATGCCCCAGTCAGACTGGGGTTCTTTAGAAGTGGACACATGTACTTACAACTCCGTGTGGACCCACGGCATGGGTGGCTCCCTGGAACCCACCGGCGGTACATAAATATATCCCATTGCAGTGCCCAACACAGCTGATGTAACGTCAGCTTTTATGCAGGTGGGCAAAAAATTAATTGGATTACACTGTAGGCGAGGGCCCCAAAAAATTAGTGTACCAACAGTACTAATGTACGTCCGAAAAATTGCCCATGCCCAACCAAGAGGGCAGGTGAAACCCATTAATCGCTTTGGTTAATGTGGCTTAATTTGTAACTAGGCCTGGAGGCAGCCCAGTTAAAATAAAAATTGGTTCAGGTAAAAGTTTCAACGCTTTAATGAGCATTGAAACGTATAAAAATTGTTTACAAAAATTATATGACTGAGCCTTGTGGGCCTAAGAAAAATTGCCCGTTCGGCGTGATTACGTCAGGTTTCAGGAGGAGGAGCAGCAGGAGAAGGAGGAATATTATACACAGATTGATGAAGCTAAAAGGTCCACGTTTTTGATGGTGATAGAGAACAATGCTTCCATCCGCGGGTGCAGCCTACGTATTGTTTAGGTATCGCTGCTGTCCGCTGGTGGAGAAGAGAAGTCTGGGGAAATCCAGGCTTTGTTCATCTTGATGAGTGTAAGCCTGTCGGCACTGTCGGTTGACAGGCGGGTACGCTTATCTGTGATGATTCCCCCAGCCGCACTAAACACCCTCTCTGACAAGACGCTAGCCGCAGGACAAGCAAGCACCTCCAGGGCATACAGCGCGAGTTCAGGCCACGTGTCCAGCTTCGACACTCAGTAGTTGTATGGGGCAGAGGCGTCACGGAGGACGGTCGTGCGATCGGCTACGTACTCCCTCACCATCCTTTTACAGTGCTCCCGCCGACTCAGCCTTGACTGGGGAGCCGTGACACAGTCTTGCTGGGGAGCCAGAAAGCTGTCAAAGGCCTTAGAGAGTGTTCCCCTGCCTGTGCTGTACATGCCGCCTGATCTCTGCGCCTCCCCTGCTACCTGGCCCTCGGAACTGCGCCTTCGGCCACTAGCGCTGTCGGATGGGAATTTTACCATCAGTTTGTCCGCCAGGGTCCTGTGGTATAGCATCACTCTCGAACCCCTTTCCTCTTCGGGTATGAGAGTGGAAAGGTTCTCCTAATACCGTGGGTCGAGCAGTGTGTACACCCAGTAATCCGTAGTGGCCAGAATGCGTGTAACGCGAGGGTCACGAGAAAGGCATCCTAACATGAAGTCAGCCATGTGTGCCAGGGTACCTGTAGGCAACACATGGCTGTCCTCACTAGGAAGATCACTTTCAGGATCCTCCTCCTCCTCCTCAGGCCATACACGCTGAAAGGATGACAGGCAAGCAGCATGGGTACCCTCAGCAGTGGGCCAAGCTGTCTCTTCCCCCTCCTCCTCATCCTCCTCATGCTCCTTCTCCTCAACGCGCTGAGATATAGACAGGAGGGTGCTCTGACTATCCAGCGACATACTGTCTTCCCCGCCTCTGTTTCCGAGCGCAAAGCGTCTGCCTTTATGCTTTGCAGGGAACTTCTCAAGAGGCATAGCAGAGGAATGGTGACGCTAATGATTGCAGCATCGCCGCTCACCATCTGGGTAGACTCCTCAAAGTTTCCAAGGACCTGGCAGATGTCTGCCAACCAGGCCCACTCTTCTGTAAAGAATTGAGGAGGCTGACTCCCACTGCGCCGCCCATGTTGGAGTTGGTATTCCACTATAGCTCTACGCTGCTCATAGAGCCTGGCCAACATGTGGAGCGTAGAGTTCCACCGTGTGGGCACGTCGCACAGCAGTCGGTGCACTGGCAGATGAAACCGATGTTGCAGGGTGCGCAGGGTGGCAGCGTCCGTGTGGGACTTGCGGAAATGTGCGCAGAGCCGGCGCACCTTTCCGAGCAGGTCTGACAAGCGTGGGTAGCTTTTCAGAAAGCGCTGAACCACCAAATTAAAGACGTGGGCCAGGCATGGCACGTGCATGAGGCTGCCGAGCTGCAGAGCCGCCACCAGGTTACGGCCGTTGTCACACACGACCATGCCCGGTTGGAGGCTCAGCGGCGCAAGCCAGCGGTCGGTCTGCTCTGTCAGACCCTGCAGCAGTTCGTGGGCCATGTGCCTCTTATCTCCTAAGCTGAATAGTTTCAGCACGCCCTGCTGACGCTTGCCCACCGCTGTACTGCCACGCCGCGCGACACCGACTGCTGCCGTCGTGCTGCTGCGGACACATCTTGATTGCGAGACAGAGGTTGCGGAGGAGGAGGAGGAGGGTGGTTTAGTGGAGGAAGCATACACCGCCGCAGATACCACCACCGAGCTCGGGCCCGCAATTCTGGGGGTGGGTAGGACGTGAGCGGTCCCAGGCTCTGACTCTGTCCCAGCCTCCACTAAATTCACCCAATGTGCCGTCAGGGAGATATAGTGGCCCTGCCCGCCTGTGCTTGTCCATGTGTCTATTGTTAAGTGGACCTTGGCAGTAACCGCGTTGGTGAGGGTGCGTACAATGTTGCGGGAGACGTGGTCGTGCAGGGCTGGGACGGCACATCGGGAAAAGTAGTGGCGACTGGGAACTGAGTAGCGCGGGGCCGCCGCCGCCATCATACTTTTGAAAGCCTCCGTTTCCACAACCCTATACGGCAGCATCTCCAGGCTGATCAATTTGGCTATGTGCACGTTTAACGCTTGAGCGTGCGGGTGCGTGGCGGCGTACTTGCGCTTGCGCTCCAACACTTGCGCTAGCGACGGCTGGACGGTGCGCTGACAGACATTGGTGGATGGGGCCGAGGACAGCGGAGGTGAGGGTGTGGGTGCAGGCCAGGAGACGGTAGTGCCTGTGTCCTGAGAGGGGGGTTGGATCTCAGTGGCAGGTTGGGGCACAGGGGGAGAGGCAGCGGTGCAAACCGGAGGCGGTGAACGGCCTTCGTCCCACCTTGTGGGGTGCTTGGCCATCATATGTCTGCGCATGCTGGTGGTGGTGAGGCTGGTGGTGGTGGCTCCCCGGCTGATCTTGGCGCGACACAGGTTGCACACCACTGTTCGTCGGTCGTCTGCACTCTCAGTGAAAAACTGCCAGACCTTTGAGCACCTCGGCCTCTGCAGGGTGGCATGGCGCGAGGGGGCGCTTTGGGAAACAGTTGGTGGATTATTCGGTCTGGCCCTGCCTCTACCCCTGGACACCGCACTGCCTCTTGCAACCTGCCCTACTGCTGCCCTTGCCTCCCCCTCTGAAGACCTGTCCTCAGTAGGCGTAGCAAACCAGGTGGGGTCAGTCACCTCATCGTCCTGCTGCTCTTCCTCCGAATCCTCTGTGCGCTCCTCCCTCGGACGTACTGCCCTTACTACTACCTCACTGATAGACAACTGTGTCTCATCGTCATCGTCCTCCTCACCCACTGAAAGGTCTTGAGACAGTTGCCGGAAGTCCCCAGCCTCATCCCCTGGACCCCGGGAACTTTCCAAAGGTTGGGCATCGGTCACGACAAACTCCTCCAGTGGGAGAGGATTCGGAACCCTTGCTGCCCATTCTGGGCAGGGGCCCGGGAACAGTTCCTGGGAGTCTGCCTGCTCCTCAGAATGTGTCATTGTAATGGAGTGAGGAGGCTGGGAGGAAGGAGGAGCAGCAGCCAGAGGATTCAGAGTTGCAGCAGTGGACGGCGCAGAACTCTGGGTTATCGATAGATTTCTGGATGCACTTTCTGCCATCCACGACAGGACCTGCTCACACTGCTCATTTTCTAATAAAGGTCTACCGCGTGGACCCATTAATTGTGAGATGAATGTGGGGACGCCAGAAACGTGCCTCTCTCCTAATCCCGCAGCAGTCGGCTGCGATACACCTGGATCAGGAGCTCGGCCTGTGCCCACACCCTGACTTGGGCCTCCACGTCCTCGCCAGCGTCCACGTCCTCTAGGCCTACCCCTACCCCTCAGCATGGTGTATTACCAGTAGTGCAGAAACAGAACGCTGTAATTAAATGTGCCGCTTATTGGCCTGTGGTTGGAGGATGACTTCGCTTACGGAACGCCAGGAAATAATTTTGCGCAAGCCTGCTGTAACACTTAGCTGGCTGCGTATGAATTAGGAGGACAACTACACCCAGCACAGACCCAGTACACTGAGGACAGTCACAGGCAGCCCAAATAGATATTTTTTTCCCCAAATGTTTTTGAAAAGGCCCACTGCCTATATTCAATAAATATATGTCTTCTGTCCCTGCCTCACCGCTACTGGCCCTGGAGTATGTAAAATAACTGCAGACTGTTGCACTGTGGACAGGAATACAGCGATGATGTAACAGCCAACACAGAGCCAGGAAATAATTTTGTGCAAGCCTGCTGTAACACTTAGCTGGCTGCGTATGAATTAGGAGGACAACTACACCCAGCACAGACCCAGTACACTGAGGACAGTCACAGGCAGCCCAAATAGATTTTTTTTCCCAAATGTTTTTGGAAAGGCCCACTGCCTATATTCAATAAATATATGTCTTCTGTCCCTGCCTCACCACTACTGGCCCTGGAGTATGTAAAATAACTGCAGACTGTTGCACTGTGGACAGGAATACAGCGGTGATGTAACAGCCAACACAGAGCCAGGAAATAATTTTGCGCAAGCCTGCTGTAACACTTAGCTGGCTGCGTAGGAATTAGGAGGACAACTACACCCAGCACAGACCCAGTACACTGAGGACAGTCACAGGCAGCCCAAATAGATTTTTTTTCCCAAATGTTTTTGGAAAGGCCCACTGCCTATATTCAATAAATATATGTCTTCTGTCCCTGCCTCACCACTACTGGCCCTGGAGTATGTAAAATAACTGCAGACTGTTGCACTGTGGACAGGAATACAGCGGTGATGTAACAGCCAACACAGAGCCAGGAAATAATTTTGCGCAAGCCTGCTGTAACACTTAGCTGGCTGCGTATGAATTAGGAGGACAACTACACCCAGCACAGACCCAGTACACTGAGGACAGTCACAGGCAGCCCAAATAGATTTTTTTTCCCAAATGTTTTTGGAAAGGCCCACTGCCTATATTCAATAAATATGTCTTCTGTCCCTGCCTCACCACTGCTGGCCCTGGAGTATGTAAAATAACTGCAGACTGTTGCACTGTGGACAGGAATACAGCGGTGATGTAACAGCCAACACAGAGCCAGGAAATAATTTTGCGCAAGCCTGCTGTAACACTTAGCTGGCTGCGTATGAATTAGGAGGACAACTACACCCAGCACAGACCCAGTACACTGAGGACAGTCACAGGCAGCCCAAATAGATTTTTTTTCCCAAATGTTTTTGGAAAGGCCCACTGCCTATATTCAATAAATATATGTCTTCTGTCCCTGTCTCACCACCACTACTGGCCCTGGAGTATGTATAATTACTGCAGGGCGCAATGCTCTGCACGGCCGATATACAAAAAAAAAAAAAAGTGCAACACTGCAAAAAGCAGCCTCCACACTACTGCACACGGTTAGATGTGGCCCTAAGAAGGACCGTTGGGGTTCTTGAAGCCTAAAATACTCCTAACACTCTCCCTATAGCAGCTCCGGCACCAACAGCACTTTCCCTCCTCTATGTCAGAATAAATCTGTGGCGAGCCGCGGGAGGGGCCGATTTTTATACTCGGGTGACACCTGATCTCACCAGCCACTCACTGCAGGGGGGTGGTATAGGGCTTGAACGTCGCAGGGGGAAGTTGTAATGCCTTCCCTGTCTTTCTATTGGCCAGAAAAGCGCGCTAACGTCTCAGAGATGAAAGTAAAAGTAACTCGAACATCGCGTGGTACTCGTCACGAGTAACGAGCATCTCGAACACGCTAATACTTGAACGAGTATCAAGCTCGGACGAGTACGTTCGCTCATCTCTACATGGGATGTTTCCTTTATATAAAATGACATCAAGAAGTGAGATAATTAGATTTCATACGTAAAATTTGGACACTAATTCTTTTGCACTTAGAATTGAATAATCGAGTTGGGACCCATTAACTTTTCCTATTTATGACACAATCAATGTACGTGCCAAATTTCAAGTTTCTATGATACCAGTAAATGAGAAAATTACATTCCGTACGTAAAATTTGGACACTAATTTCTTGGCGCTTATAATTGAATAATCGAGTTGGGACCCATTAGCTTTTCCTATTTATGACATAATCAATGCTCCTGCCAAATTTCGAGTTTCTATGACACCGGGAAGTGAGAGAATTAGATTCTGTATGTAAAATTTGGACACTAATTCTTTTGCGCATATATTGAATAATCAAGTTGGGACCTATTACCTTGTCCTATTTATGACATATTCAATGCTCGTGTCAAATTTTAAGTTTTTATGACATTGGGAAGTGAGAGATTTAGATTATGTACGTAAAATTTTGACGCCAATTCTTTTGCGCTAGAATTGAATAATCGAGTTAGGACCCAATTACTTTTTCTATTTTGGAGATAATCTATGCTTGTGCCAAATTTCATCTTTTTACGACATCGGGAAGTTGCAGTTAGTGAGTCAGTGAGTCAGTGAGGGCTTTTGTCTTTATATATATAGATACAGAGGAGAATCTACATCCCCTCTGTGTGTGTGCATATATATACACCGAGGAGAATCTACCTCACGTGCGTGTGTGTGTGTTTGTGTGTATATGTATATGTATATGTATGTGCATACCTAGGAGAATCTACCTCACCTCTGTGTGTATATACATAGAGGAGGATCTACCTCCCCTGTGTGTGTGTGTGTGTGTGTGTGTGTGTATATATATATATACCGAGGAGAATCTACCTCACCTCTGTGTGTGTATGTGTATACCTAGGAGAATTTACCTCACCTGTGTGTGGTAAATATATATACATACACACACACACACAGACACCGAGGAGAATCTACCTCACCTCTGTGTGTGTGTGTGTGTATATATATGCCGAGGAGAATCTACATTACCTCTGAGTGTGTTTGTTTTTGTATATGCCGAGGAGATTCTACGTCACCACTGTGTGTGTGTATATACACCGAGGAGAATTTACCTCACCTGTGTATGTATGTGTGTGTGTGTGTATGTATGTATATATATATACATACATACACACACACACACACACACACACACTGAGGAGAATTTACCTCACCTCTGTGTGTGTGTATATACACCGAGGAGAATTTACCTCACCTGTGTATGTATGTATGTATGTATGTATGTATGTGTGTGTGTATATATATATATATATATATATATATATATATATATATATATATACATATACACACACACACACACACTGAGGAGAATCTACCTCACCTCTGTGTGTGTGTGTGTGTGTGTGTATATAGACTGAGGAGAATCTCCCTCACCTCTGTGTGTATATACCAAGCAGAATCTACCTCACCTCTGTGTGTGTGTATATATACTGAGGAGAATCTACCTCACCTCTCTGTGTGTGGTTGTGTGTATATATACCGAGGAGAATCTACCTCACCTGCGTGTGTGTATGTATATACCAAGGAGAATCTACCTCACCTGTGTGTGTGTGTCTGTGTGTATATACCGAGGAGAATCTACCTCACCTCTGTTTGATTTATAGCTGATCAATAGCAGATCACCGAGAATCTCAGATCACTAGAAGTTCAGGTCACTGGAAGTCTGGATAAAAGAACAGTAGAAGACCAGATTACTGGTAGCCTGGATTACAGATCACTAGCAGTGGAGATGACAAATTACTAGAAGAACAGATCACGAATTGAGGCCTCCCTCACACAGACGTTTTTGTACAGCGTTTACTGCTGCCTTTTCAGAGCTGCGCTTAACATTGTACAACGCTACTATTCATTTCAATGGGGGGGGGGGGGGTTCTCACACGAGCGATGCATGTTCTATCTTTGGCTGTTTTCAGCCCTGCATCACTCATTAAAAGGAATGGGCAGCGATTTCAGCGCTGCTAAAAATGTGGCACAACTTGGTACCATGTTCTTGGCAGCGCGAAACACCAATGCTAGCTGAACAACCTAAAAAAAAGTGATACTGAGCAGGTGCCGTCTGGGTCCCTGACGCTGATTTCTGGAGCGCTGGGCAGGCCGTTGTCAGCGATGATAGACCATCTATTGCTGGTGACGGGAATTAAAATCCTCGCCTCCAGCAAGAGATTGCTCGGATTGGTTCAGCAGTGCCGACTCAAGCAATCAAAGTCAGCGCTCGATGCATCAATCACTGACATTCATTGGAATTACATTATTGAATGTCTGTGATTGGTGCATCGAGCACTGGCTCTGATGGGCATAACGTATGGCAGCGCTGCTGAAACCGCAGTAAATGCAGTGTTGAAAAAGGCTGCGTTTCTGCTAACGCCTGTGAGAGGGAGGCCTAAGGACTCATACACAAGGGGCAGTTGGGATTTTTGCCCCCCTGCATCCCAGCCGAAAATCACATGAACGAGAGAAAGCAGCAAGCAAGTCGTAGCTAAATCTCACATTTCTCGCCTATTTAGATGGCTGGATGTGGCATATATACATACACCACAGCCCAGAATTCCATTAGCCGGGGGTAGAGAGCTGTCTTTCCCTCCCTTCGCCGGCTGATCGTGGCAATAATACTAATAATCTTTATTTATATAGCGCCAACATATTCAGCAGCGCTTACATAGACAGGGGGAATAGAGAAACACAAAAATTACAGAACCACGGTTACATAGTAATCAGTTGATGGGAACAATAGGGGTACTGCTCCAACGAGCTTACATACTACAAGTAATGGGGTGATACAGAAGGTAAAGGGCTGGAGATGTGCACGGTATGGCAAGGTGGAGAGTGAGGGATGCTATACACATAGACAAGGGTCAGACATTTAGCCATGTGACGGCAGAATCATTGCAATGTTATCAGGCGGCGTACAGAGGAGTTTGTTTAGGGTATGTGGTATGCCTCCCTGTAGAGGTGCGTTTTTAGAGCACGTCTGAATCCTGGATAGCCTGGGTAGCCTTTGGTAGTGCGTTCCAGAGGACCGGTGCTGCTCTGGAGAAGTCTTAGAGGCAGGAATGAGAAGTTCGAATTAGAGGGGTGCGCAGTCTAGTTTTGTTAGCAGAGCGGAGAGCCCGGGCTGGGTGATGGATTGAGATGAGGGAGGCAATATAGGGGGTGCTGCGCTGTGGAGGGATTTGTGGCTGAGGGTGGTGAGTTTAAATTGAATTCTGTATTTAACGGGCAGCCAGTGCAGTGACTGGCACAGGGCAGAGGCATTCGAGTAGTGGCTGGACAGCAAGTTGAGCCTGGCTGCTGCATTCAGGATGGATTGGAGAGGGTAGAGTCCGGTGCAGGGGAGGCCGATCATGACAGGAAAACCACAGAACACAGGATTGGATCGAGATAAGGTAACTATTGGGGGTAACCTCATTATCCTCAACGCTCTCTGACAGGATGTGGAGGAGCATAAGGGCTTTACTAAGGCACACTCCCCTGTCCAATTACCTTCCAGGCAGGTCCTCCACCTCATGTTCTCACAAAGCCAGTAAACATCTCCTAAGGACTGGACCTGGTTCTGCGTCCATTCCCCTCCTAGTGTACTGTAGAAGGAGCAATGCCCGTTGGTGAGTTCCCCAAAAATCTCCCTCCACCCTGCCTGTTTGCATGGCAGGTGTAGTTTCCAGGGTAGTCAGTAATACTCTCTCCGGTGCAAGACACTTAAGTAGTTATAGAGTATTCCTTTTTCCACTTCTCACATGTAGTGTAATTAATGGAAGTGTTAGTGAAGAGACTAAGGAAACACTCTTCAGCATCTACAGGGAGATTTGGGGCGACCGTCCCAGACTGTGGTCGGGCACTACCACACACGCAACATAGACTTGTTGCTCTTGTTAGCATTGTACCTCATCCACTCCAACCAGAGATTCTGGTCAGAGTAGCCAGTCTCTACTGTCAAGGTGTCCTCAAAGGTAGGGTCGGCTATGATCATCGTGCTTGGCAAGGTTTTTTATTCTAGGGCATAGGGGGTTAATTACGGGCTAGGTGAAGGCTTCCACTCGGGAGCATCTACCATATCCCTTATAGCGACAGTCTTCTCCCCAGACATTATCAGTGGCTCAAACATATTGTATTCCCCGGGTATATAAGTTATATAACCAGCTGGACTGAGCTACATCTGGCCCACGGTGGGATTTTACGCCTAGTCACGGGACCACAGTACAATAGTCGAAGGAATATGCGTCCACTTGAGTGTTGGACGAGTTATACCAGAAGGTAACCGTACCCCCATATTCTCCCGACTAATGATTCCAGTTGCCACCCTCCTCTCTCACTAGCCCTAACCAGAGTAATGTCCACAGCATGACTAAGACTGGTCTCCCGGATCTAAGGCTTTCTTACAGTGTGAAGCGTGGATCCAAGTAAGTCTTTCGGCTAGTTTCACAGCTGTGGCAGTAGTCAGAAGCACCTAGTAGGGACCATCAGATCGAGGCTCAAGAGGGTGCTTCCTGAGGAACTTCTTGACACACACCCAATCCCCAGGCTGCAAGATATGTGTCCCAGTGTCTGCCTCTGAGTCTGGAAGAGAACATCTGTGCATAGACTTTGGTTAGTGCTTTAACAAGGGAAATCACATACTTAGTCAACGCATCAGATTGTAATTGTAAATACTGGGGATAGTAGCAACCTAGCCTTGGGGCTAGCCCAAACAATCTCGCAGCGAGATAATGCATAATCCCCCCTGGGTGTATATCTAACACTGAATAGGGCTATTGGATGACAGTCTTTCCAAGGTAGCCCCATTCTCGGCGTCATTTTAAGTATCTTGCTTTTTAGTGTGCCACTAAGTCTCTCCACCTTTCCACTACTCTATGGGTGGTAGAGTGTGAAAAAGGCCTGGGATACACCCAGAGCAAACATGACATGTTACATTCACCTGCGAAGTTTGTACCTCTTATCTGACTCAATCACTTCTGGTACCCCATATTCGCAGTTTACCTCATTCATGAGCTTCTTTGCGGTTACCTACTCATTTGCCTTGGTAACAGGGTAGGCCTCCAACCTGAAAGGACATCAACAACAACAAGCACATATTCATACTTCCCAACAGGTGGGAGCTGAATATCGTCAATTTGCAATCCCTGAAATGGGTAGAGTGGTCTAGGCAAGTATCTTTGACACCTTCCCCTTCTGTCCTGACTCACCTATGGCATAGATCATGCTAAACTGGACAAATGATGCAGCAGCTACAGAGAACCCAGGAGTCGCCCGTCCTCGTTCAAGTGTCGACGTAATTGCTGCTTTGCTAGATTCGTCTTTTCTTGCATCAGCTGGGCCATCATGGGATACAGGAACCGTGGTAGGCAAGTACTGTTGACTGTTCACCATACGCTGTCCTGTTTCTGTTGCTCCCATTTTTAGTCCATTTATCCTTTCCTTCCTTGCTGGCTTATAACTGTAAAGTCCTTTGCATATCAATGTCCAAATTTTGTCAATGTCCAAGTTTTTGCCTCTGACTCATGCTGTCAGTATCTTTTCTTCTTTCTTCCACAGCTTGAGGGCCACTGCCTTTGCTGTGCTGTAAGCTAGAGGGCGTTGCCTCTTGCTTCTCCAGTGTAGGAATCGGTGTGAGCTCTCCACTGTCAGGTAGTAGTAGGGCCTCCATGAGACTCTGCACCGCTGCACCATACTTAATTGGTTGATCTGCTAAGGTAAAAAACTGTCTGGCCTTCCATATTGGGCCATAATCATGAGCTATGCCAAATGCATAACAGGAGTCAGTGTAAATGGTTGCCATCTTACCTTTCGCCAATCTACACGCCTCAGTGAGGGCCTTCAGTTCCACTTCTTGTGCTGAGACATGCGGAGGCAGAGCTTCTGCTTCTAGGACATCTTGTTGTGTGATGACTGCATATCCAATGTGGAGTCATCAATCCTCACCCTGGTACCATCTGCAAAAAGCTCAAAATATCCATTGTCAACAGGGGATTCCAGTAACTGTTTGCATACCTACAGTTTCTTGCTGCATCAGCACTAAATAATCATGTTGATGTTCTATTTCACATGGATCAGAATCTTGTAACAAAAATTTTATTTATTTCTTTTTGTTTAAAAAAAAACCAATAGCTGATCTACAACACCTAGATCACCTATAACCTAGATCACCTATGCCTCCCCCACTTTTGAACTGGAATACTCAATTGAAAAAGGAGTAGTCGGGTTCAAAATAGTACAACGTTGAAAAAGGAAACCAAGAGGCACAAAAACAAGCACTTTGTAGGTCAAAGTGACATTGTATGCAGCAAAATCTGAGCGAAAATATCCTTTTGAGTTTTTGGTTTTTTTAGTCACAGTTAGCATTTCTAACACAAGGGGGCGGAACACAAGCAAAATTAACAGCCACCCAGTCGAAATGGAATTCAGGGAATTACACCGTTTAACTTTGACCATCCTGTCTGAATAAAATTATAGCTTCAGTGGAGACTGACAATAGAATATACAAAGACATAAGGAAAAAAAACTTTAAAAAAAAATGTGGATTAATTGACATCCTACTCTGAGCAATTAAGTCCCTCTTTCTCACATAAAAACCAAGACTACTTTGGCAAATTGCGTAAAAAGGTTGCTGGGTGACTGTAGGGAAATTATTCCTTCTGTAGGAGCCTTCCTTAACATCATCTGTCTGAACATCCATTGGAGAAGCAGAGGCAGAAAACAGAGCCTCTGGGAACACACCATGAGAGGGGAGTCCCCTGCTCATGGGTCCCTGGCCTCTGTCCTCCATGCATTAACTCCAATCTTCTATACTCTATAAGCCAGCTTGGTTATCCACTATGTCATAAGCTGCATCTTCACAAAGAACAAAGGTTTGTTTCCCTGAAATTATCACACATCCAAGGAAGTGACGTCACACACCCTGAAAGTGAGCACATGGGGGAAGTAATTTCAGGATGAGGGCAGGGCTCACCACACTTGCTGCAGAGTCACACTATGTGGAGTTTTAAACATTCCAAGTGGGGCCACCATTATAGGGATGGCCTGTAGTCAACACAAAGGCATTACATTATTTATGGTACAGGAAATACACATCTCCCACTACCTTCTCACCTCCTCCCCCACCCAATTCTGTTCGTGAATCCCTTTTCTACATTATACCACCTCCTAGCAATCTGAAGCACCTCTCTGTCAGCTAGGGCCCCCCGGCTTATCTGCCTATAACCCAACCCCCCTCCATTATTCTCATTTCCCAACATTCCTTTCTTTCAGCAACTAAGTTACATGCTCTATGCCTCTTATCTTTGCTTGCTCTGTTCCCCATTCTCTAGAATTCCTGGACGACCTAGATCTATGTCGTATTCTATTCTGCCTGCTCATTCTATCCTATTTGAAATTTCTGGACACAGTAAAAATCCTTTACTAGATTCCACCTTTCTCAAATCCTCCCAGCAGAATCTCTTCTTCCCTCGCAAATCACAATGCACTTTAACTCTATAAGCACAAAACAAAAAGAACAGACGGGTTTACTGGGGAATACAGTGGCTTAAAGTATACATCTCACCTATTTGTGCAAGAGCCCACTCTCTATCAGCAAAATCCCCAGTAACAAACCCTGCACATCCTTTAAACAAGACATTTGACTATACACAAAACTGACGATTATATTCAGTGACCAAGACCTCAACAGTATCTGGAGTATCCAGCCGTCACACAACATGGCTATAATCCCCGCGTATCCCTTTCCACATATGAGAACATAACGTGCTCGATCATACAAGTAAATGCGCCTATTTTAATCCCTGCGTATCCTTCCTTACAGATGAGAGCATATACCGTGCTCCATCATACAAGTGAAACGCCCATTTTAAATTTTCCTTGCGCTACTCTTGAAGTATCATTAACATATATAGGAGAATACGCCCCGAGCGCTCCCTCAAAGCTTATAAAGCCCAAAGTCCGCCCTTCTTAACCCTCACAGAATCTGCCTCTTGGTCCTGTGTACACAATCTTTAACCGTCTCAGACACAACATTCACAGCATACAGAATACCTTTAGACAGATTACACGGTGGTAATCTCGAGTAGACAGAATTACATTACCTGTCTTTCAGTGATTTGTTAGTCTGGCGTAGGGGCAGGCAGATAAACAGGCAGAAGTCACCTCACACAGGTAGATTAACGTAAAGCAATCTTACCGTGTTCTGTAGATTTTCGGGCCCCTGAGTTCTGCGTGCTATCTGCCAGTCTCTGTATTTTCCAGAATGAAAAAAATCACAGCCTACTCGCCCATCCAGGGACGCCAAATGTACTGGATAGTATTTTCTCCAGCAGGTTTCAGGGTATTCTGTAGCTTCCTAATTG
This sequence comes from Eleutherodactylus coqui, assembly GCF_035609145.1. NCBI lineage: Eukaryota > Metazoa > Chordata > Amphibia > Anura > Eleutherodactylidae > Eleutherodactylus > Eleutherodactylus coqui. The sequence continues at coordinate 46,205,049 of NC_089838.1, read as the reverse complement.
TGTAATATGGCATGCTACTCTGGAATTGGGCAGTTATTTCCTGACGGATGTCATCAATTTTCTTTTTGAAGTAGGCAGCCAACTCTTCAGCACTGAAATCCGTCACAGGGGGCTGCGGTTTAGGGCTGAGAAGGGAGTGAAAAGTATCAAAGAGTTGTTTAGGGTTCTGCGATAGTGAGGAGACGAGAAAGGGGAAGTAGACCTGTTTGGCATGGTAGTGGCTGAGGTTGTAGGTTCTGAGCATGAATTTGTAGTGGAGAAAGTCTGCGGACGTTTGCAACTTCCTCCACAGCCGTTCAGAACTTCTAGAGCACCGCCGGATGAAGCGCGTTCGAGGCGTGAGCCAGGGTTGCGGCGTTCTACATCGAATGGCTTGGGTCATAGTTGGGGCGCTGCTTCATCCAGGGCATGTTTGAGAGCAGTGTTGTAGTGAGCAGCAGCCAGGTTGGGGCAGGAGAGGAGGGAGATAGGGGACAGAGAAGACTGTAGGAATTCAGCAAAATCCTGGGTGTGAATGGCCTTAAGGTTCCTGTAGGTGTGGTAGGTAGGTGGGTCTGGAGAGATGTTAGGGAGCATGACAGAGAAAGAGAGGAGGTTATGATCCGAGAGCGGGAGAAGGGAGTTAGTGAAGTTGGAAGCAGAGCAGAGATGGAGGAAGACCAGATCAAGAGTGTTTCCATCCCTGTGAGTGGGAGAGGCTGTGAGTTGAGAGAGACCAAGAGAGGAGGTGAGCCAAAGAAGCAATAGAAGCATATGGGAGCTGCCCGCAAAGGGAGGGGGAGGAAGGTGGGTGGGAGTTCAGTAATGTGAGCCGCCGCCAAAGTCCCTCCTCCTCTCCTTGCTGGCAGCTCCCATAGGCTTCTATGGGAGCTGCCTGCTGGTCGCTGCCAAAAGATAGGGCAAGACCTATGTGTTCTGGCTAAAAGTAAAAGCGGCCAGCTGGAATATGCAGCACATGTGCTATCATTTATGGCTGGCAGATTTTATGCGCTGGAAAATCGGCCATCTGAACGAATGCATTGGAATCCAATGCCTCAGATGAACACGATTTTCGGCCAACATTTTATCGCGCCAGTATTGCCGCGATAAAATGTTTGTGTGAATAAGGGCTCCTTCACACTGGCGATCGCGATTTTGCTGATCACAGTTATGTTCATGATGTCTGCTTTTTCTTATAAAAACATTGCAGCAACTTGTGATGCTCTCTCAGGTTTGTGTGTTGCAATGCGATAAAACAGAGACTCTATAGGGAAACATGGACGATAAAAAAGAGCAAAAAGCAGAAAGATAGGACATGCCACAATTTTCTTTCATGCAACATCGCAAATGTGAAGGAAACCATTGAAAAATTGTGTTTCATAATTCTTTGTTTTCACAAGCTCTTGTATCGTGCAATTTTATTGCCCATGTGAAACCGAACTAAGACTTCACATGGCTGAAAAATCACACGAGATTTGTGCGTGGTGAAATGCACAAGTAAGAACCCCATTTTTTTGAATTTTTTGAACTCTTGCCGTTCCTCTAACTTTCCCAAGAACCACCCCGGAGGATCGCAACCATACTAAAGTGATGCACAAAAACGCATTGCATACTCGAATACCTTGCACGTTGGGAAGCGCGATATCGCACTTGCCCATGTAAAATTAGCCTTAGGCTACCTACACACAGGCCTGAACAATATCAGGCTGACAAACTCTTTTTGATATCACGCTCGCCAGCGCATGTTTTCACTGTGCTACGAGGCGTTTTTTTGTCAAAACAGCCTCCTATCACTTCAGTAAAAACTGCAATCCTCTGACGCGGTTTTCAGGAATATTGGAGAATCGGCAAGCGCTCCCCATTGTTTTCATTAGAAAACCTTGCATTGCACTCTCGCGCACATCCCACGCCATGCGTTTTTTTCTGGCCCCATTGAAAATAATGGGTGATGCTTTCCCAAGGGAACGCCCAAATATAGGACATGCCACAATTTATTTCCTGCACTGCGATTTTCTTGACCATGTGAAACCAACCTACATAAACTCAGATCCTGTAGGGCCTCAGATTCTGATCAGCGGCAGCCCGGATCACAGGCCAGCAGACTGGATGACAGGGCAGCAGACCAGATCACCCAGATTCTCAGATCACTAGAAGTTGATGACATTGAATTACAGATCATAAGAAGCCCAGATGACAGACCAATAAAAACACAGATCCCAGAACCCAAGATCACCAATCAGCAAAAGCTGAGATGACCAATCAGTACCAGACCGGGTCTCCTGGAATTACAGGTCATCAATTTGTCATTTAACTTCTAGCGTTGTGATCCAAAACGACGACCGTCGTAGACCGACTGTGGAAGACAGATGGAAGTCATCAGTGGGTAATCCACTCAGCGGTGTCTGATATCAGCCAGCAGATCCCAATCTACTGTCCGCCTACCTCAGGTCCGCAGCAGCACCCTCATATAGTCCCCTCCGGATGCTGCCAGAGGGGTGAGGAGGCGCCAATTTACCAGCGGTTATGTTATGGAGGAGGCGGGGTTTGCACAGGGCACTCTTACTGCATTTCTGTAGCATTGTGGCACCATTTTTGATGCGCATTTAGTGCGCATAGTGTATACAGTATATATGGTGCATAGAGGTCCCTGTACAGTAGTGTATAGTGGGGGGGGGGGGGGGGGTGAGACACCAGGAGGTTTGGAGATCTTCTAGGACGGGCCACCCTCCCCTGCTGTGATTTACCAGCTGCTCTGCTTATCTGTCTATTCTTCTCAGTGCTCTGTATTATTAATGGTGTCTGAATGAGGCGTCCAAGGAACGGCCCCCTGTGTCATCCGCAGATGTAAAGCGACAGTGTCCACCATATTTTGGTGCCAATGTCATAATTAAAGGGCCGGCTCAGTAAATAATGGTTCATCATTTTACAACAGAAAGTTGTGAAGGATTTGGGTTAAACTCTGTCAGTATTTTCAAGACCTCTACTTGCTGTCAGTGCACATTTTCATGTACAGCTAGACATTGAGAAGCCATCCTGCTAACACAGTCATTCATCCCATATTAATCATCACATCTAGGCGTTATTGCAACCATGCCAGCCACCACCCCAAAACCCAATAATGGGAGCGGTGATTATATACCAAAGGGAAAAGTCAGAAACGCGGAGAAGAAAACTCATCATTCTGCAGATCTCTAGGGGTAAGTAGTATAATAATCTGCACGATGTATCACTATGTATCAGGAGGTAGAGAGGACAGAGACACGTTCTGCAGATCTCTAGAGATCCTGTGATACACCCTCTGACTTCCTGCAGGTTGGTGCATCGTCTGTGTGCAGGTGACTGCAGCTCCAGGCTTCCCTCCTCCTCTAGGGCCTGGGACTCTTGCTGACTCCTTCCCAGGGGAGAGTGAGGTCCTGGGCTATGGTTAGAGGGAAGACCAATACCCCCACTCTCCGAGCCAAGCTGGCGGAGGGTGGGGATGTAACACAACCAGCAAATGAAGCAGGATTGATAAGATCCGCCTGGCGACGCAGTGATGTGTCGTCGGCATCCTCTATGGAGACCACCCAAGGTAGCAGCCAGGCTAAGCAGGGTGTGGGACAGCAGCCCTCTGGGACCTTGGCTGCAAGGTGTTCTAGTAAAGGCCCTTCTGGAGCCAGGCTAGGTGCTTCTGGGGGAGACTGCGGTCCTAACATCAAGCACTGGAGGACATTGCAGCCTCTGGAGGATGTTAGCAGCTTTGCCTCCAGGATCGCTGCAAGGACCCAGGAGTACCGTGAGGCCGATCTCACCATCAGAGGGCTTCAGGAGGAGTTGCAGACAGCCAGGTCCCTGGCTAACAACGCAGGTGGGCCAAGGAGGGCCCAATACAACCAGGCCGTCCAGAAACTGAAAGAGGTTTGAAGAGTCTCAGCCGGCTCTTGCTGGGGTCTGTGATGATGTGATGGACCCAGTGTCCAACATGCAGCAGGCCTTAGGCAGAGAACCGCAGGCAGCGGACAGTTAGCAGTCCCTCTGCAGTGCCCTTCCAGCCGGGCAAGTAACAGTCATATTGAGCGTAGACTCCTCTGGGGAAGAGAGTGATGGCAGTGGCCTGGGAGGACAACTAATGGCTTACATATGGCACCTGGAATCCCCTGGAGGACTGGGGGGCTTCTGTTTTGCGGATGACCTCCCTGAACAGGACTCCCAGGTCCAGAAGAAAAAGAACAGCAAAAAGATCACCCAGGTGGATTTTAGGTATGTCAACCTCCCATGGCAAGCCTCTGAACCAGGGAGCGGAAGTAGCCCCCTTATCCGACCCAGTCTGGACCCTTTTAAAGTAGATTTAGTGCAAGGAAAGGGGGGAGTACTAGGCACCCCATTCAAGACATCCCTCTGGTTCGTAATAACAGGAGGTGTGATGGGCAAAAAGTGGTGGTATCTGACAGTGAGGTTGAGGGTCATCCGACATCGGGTAACCCAAATTTTTGTTAGATTACAGGAAAGGTAGAAGGTAACCCAGCATTGGGTGTCCTTCAGAGTGATTCTCTGGTAGGCCGAGAGGTGGGGGGTTACCTGGTGGCAGGTGCCCCAAAAAGGCAGCGGGAGGGGGCAGGGGCTCATTTGGTGTCTGATGGCCCCCAGAAGGGTCCTAGGGTGGGCCAATGGAAAGGGGGTCACCCGGCGTCAGGTGACCCCTAGAAGGACCCTGCAGTGCCCCGAGGGAAGGGGAGTTGCCCGGCCTCGGGTGGTCCCAAAACTATGGGGGGGGGGGGATCTGGTGGCTCCCAGAAGGACCCTGTGGTGGGCTGAGGGAAGGGGTGTCACCTGGCGTTAGGTGACACCCGGCGTTGGGTGATCCCAACACTGTGGAGGCGGGGGTCATTCGCCATTGAGTGGCCCCCAAAAGGGTCCTGCGGTGGGCCAAGGGAAGGGGGGGGTCACCCGGCATCAGGTGATCCCCAGAAGGACCCTGTGGCGGGCTGAGGGAAGGGGAGTTGCCCGAACTCAGGTGATCCCAAAACTGCGTGCGCGCGTGTGGGGGGGGGGGGTCATCCGGTGTCTGGTGGCTCCCAGAAGGATCCTGCAGTGGGCTGAGGGAAGGGGGATCACCCAGCGTCAGGTGATCCCAAGACTATGGAGGCAGGGGGTCATTGAGCATTGGGTGGCCCCAAGAAGGACCCTGCGGTGGGCTGAGGGAAGGAGGGGGGTCATCTGACATCGGGTGATCCCAAGATTGTGGTAGCAGAGGGTCAGCAGGCATTGGGTGGCCCCCAGAAGGACCTTGCGGTGGGCCCAGTTAAGAATGGGTGTCTAGCATCGGGTGGCCCCTATTCTAAAAAGGCAGATTTGGTGGCCCTTTCCCATCAAAATTCTGTTGGCGGGGTTGAGTTGGCAAGAACAGTGTGTGCAGGCGGAAGTCCTGTGCTCCGCGTTACTAAAGGGGGGTGTGGGGCTGGTGGCTCAGAGGAAGCTGTCTTTAAGAAACCTACCCTGTGTTGCTTCACTGCAGGCATAGGGGGAGGTACCGGGGTCCTCCATGCCGCCATGTGCCTTTTGCCCCACCAGCCAAGAGGAGAGCTGTTACTGGTCTGGTCGCAGATAAAGGTGTGAATGATGAGGGGAGGAATAATGGAGATGATATGGAGGCGATTGAAAGAGATGGAAAGGAGAGCATGATAGCGGGTGGTGTGAGAGAAGGAGAGGCTTGGGGTGTGAAGAATCTGTCAGGTGGAGTTGTGTCTGGTTCTGGAGTGTGTGGTGGTGTTGTGTCTGGTGATTTGGAAAGCAGTGGGGGCCCTGGTCCATCTCCCTTCCCCACCAGCGGTGGCAGCTCCAAGGAGCTATGCAAGTGTTGCTGCCGGGGTAAGTGTGGGACCTTTGCCTCCCAGTTTCAGGGACCCCAGGTCACATGAGCTGTTCCTATCCACCTTAAAGAGAGAAAAGAGATTGATCACTATAGAGGATGAAAAGCGCGACCTGTCTTTTTGGATAGATAGGTTTGGCACAGGGGCCTTCCGAGAGCAAAGGCAGAAAGAAGAGGCATGGTCGCTTCCTACAGCCAGCCAGGAGGGGTCCAGGAGGAATGTAGTCTGTCTCCAATGGGGAGGCAATGATGCCTGTCCTAGCTGTGCTAGGGTGGTGGAGTTTCTCCTCGGGAAGGAATTCATGGCGAGTGATATCTTTGCCCTGATTTATCCCTTTTGGACTTTCTTGTTTGATGTCAGCTTCGTGAGACTGGACGGGCTCGAGCTCTTCTGGTCAAATTACGAGCTGGCTCAGACAGAGCCCGAGTGGCGAGATTTTGCGGTTCAAGCAATTTCTCACCGGAATGACACTAAGAGACTGACCGTTGTGATTAGTAATGAATCTCTCTCTTACGTTGCCATCATGAGCTGGATGAGCAGATTTTGGGAGATTCTTCCTCCTACCCCAGAAAAACATGGATGCACACTGTATCTGGTCATGGGCCTGGACTTTCATGGTGAAGTTGAAACGTGCAAGTAATTCCGGTTTTCTACCAGGGGCAGCCGAAGTTCTGCCACAGGTGCAGTGACTCCACACATTTCAGCACACAGTGTAAGGTACTAGTGTATGGGGAAAGAGATCACCCATCCTCATCCTGTGGCAGCATTCAGTATAACCTGTGTGGTATTTTGCCAACACCGGTCGGGCACAGATGGGGGGACAGCAGGCCCGTCCATCTGGAAGCAAAGTTGGTGGGGGCAGAGGGGAGGAAGAGCTACGGGTCTCAGTGGAGTGCCTAACTAGCCCAAGCGGGAGGCGCGTCAAACTGCCAGAGTCAAAGATAAGTCCAGAAAATCCATGAATGCTCCTGGCGGGGAAATGCGCCCCGTTGCTGAGACCCTGAGGAATAGTGATGTGGATGAGGAAACCAGAAGCATGGAGAGAGGAGGTGGCTGACAGTTCCTCTGCATCCTCCTGTGAAGACAGTGCAGATGAGGAAAGCGAGAAATGGCAAAGACAGAAGAAAAAGGGTAAGGGAAGAATAAGAAGGAACAACAGAGGTTCTTCCTCTCTAGAGTGAGATGATTCGGTCTCACTTACTCTGGGACAGATGCCAAAAGAAGGCCCAAGTGGTTCCCCTCTGGTCGACCTCTTTAACCGGTTCAAGCCCTCGATAACCCCTCCTCTTCCCTACCAGGGGTAGAGGCCGAGGGTAAGGTTTTGGAAGTAGTGGCAGGAGTGTTGGCGGAAGTCTTTGAGGGGAAGGTCCTGAGGGATGCTGTATCCCTTTCTAAGGAGGGTCTGGTTTCCTCTGGGAAAGGGTCTGCCCTGGGGCCAGAAGGTGAAGGTGAGGAGGTGAGTGCGAGTAAGGGTGGAGGTATGAATATTTTTATTTGTTTAAAAAGAAATAAAGGTGAGACCTCTTCCTCTGATAGGGAGGAGGGCGAGAGTAAGAGAAAACCCATGCAGCTTGATCACCAATGATGGTGGCCATCACCCTGTTGACGCTGGCATCCATTAATGTTGCCAGCATTAATTCAGATGTTGCTAGGTTTGCAACCATTGATTTTCCCAGCCGAGTTGAAGCTGACATTTTATTTTTGCAGGAGACCAAGCTGACTGACTTATCAGCCATATATAAAGCCAAGCATGAATGGAGGGGCGGAGCCTCCTACTGATCTCTTGCAGCCGAGCTGTATAGCGGGGTGCCGGTACTTTTTTAAGACCACACAGGTAGAATGCAGACGGCTTATCGAGCTGGAAATGGGGAGGTGCCTGATCTTGGATATTCTTATGGGAGTTGCGCCTTATTAACATCTTTGGACCCAAGTCAGAGTGGGAGCACAAAGACCTCTTCATGAGAATTAAACCTTACCTTTTTACAGGCCGGCCAGTGGTATTTGGATGAGACTTTAATAATGTCACAAGGCTCTGTGATGGAGGAGGTTCCATTGATCGGTTGGCCTATGATAGAGTAGCATTAAATAGCTTAGTGAGGCACGCCTTGTGGATTTCCATGTTCGACACACCCCAGGGCACACAGGGTTCATTTACTTTAAAGGTAGTAATTGCAGGTCTAGGATAGATAGGCTTTATTTTAAGTAGGAAGCCGTCTCCTCTCCGTTATCGGTAGTGGAGGTGGAGTTCTCCAATCACTGTATGATTCTTTTTGCTCTTAATGTCAGAGACCCCTCAAATTGGCAAAGGTTTATGGAAGTTTAATTTGTCACTCCTGGAAGAAGCGGAGATAAGACAGTCATTTGAGGATTTTCTTCAGAGCCAGGAACCGCTACTGGGCCTATGCAGCAGTAAGTCAGAGTGGTGGGAAATGTTCAAACATCGGGTAAGATGGTTCTTCCGACAGATCTCCAACCTCAGAAGCCTGAACAGAAAACACGTATCAGAGCCTGAGGAGGAAACTCAAGCAATTGGTCTTGAGTGGAGGAACCTTGAGGAGATCTCCAGGGTGAAATCCTTGCTCAAGAGATGTCAGTATGATAGACACACATCTTTGTTTTTTGAGAGGGATTTTGAAAAGTATCACTTGGCCGACCCCAACAGGAACTGTAAGATGTCAGTGAATTGTAAATTGCTCATGGGTCTGTTGTATGGTACAGGGTCCGTGAAAAGATCCAGATCAGGGATCCTAGAGGTCGTCAGATCCTTCTACTTGCATCTTTGGGGTAAAAGGGAACTTAATCGGGACAGAATCTTGGCTTTCCTGGCTGAAACCATTCCTGAACCAAGAGTAGACCCTTCTCTTGGTGTTTTGACAGAAGAAATTACAGAAGAGGGAGTTAGACTGGTGATTGATGGGCTTCAGTCCAAAAGGTCACCAGGTCCAGATGTCTTAATATCTGAGTTTTATAAAGCCTTTAAGTAAGTTTTGGTTCCCCTCTTGACCGAGGTTTTCAATAAATGTTTATCCTCGGGCGTTTTGCCTGGGTCAATGAGGAAGTCAGCCCTAATTATTCTGTCAAAGGATAAAGATCTGTTCTGTATTGAGAAATGGTGTCCCATTCCTCAATACGGAAAGAAAGATCCTGGCAAAAGTGCTTTTCAGTAGGTTTGGGAAATTTGCGCCCCAGCTCCTTTCTGGGGCTCAGCACTGCTTTGTTCCCAGTTGAAGTATGTTTAGCGCTGTGCTGAGTGTCCGGGAGGCTGTGGAGCGGGGCAGGGAGGGTCTCTGGAAGGGTTTATTTTCTTTCCTTGGATCCCTGGGAAGAATGTGAGTATGGGATGCAGGAGTGTCTTTTCCGGCCCATACAAGCGACGACAGAAAAAGAGAACACCGAGACAGCGGAAACAGTTTGGATTTACATCATCTAGATCTAATTCCACCGATGACTCTGTTAATGTGGGAGATTCTAATGGCGCTTTTTTAGAATAGAGATCCACCCTACAGGGAAAAGAGGAAAGAAGTACCTGACACAGGCAGAGAAGAGGCGGCAGGAAGCATAGGAGATCCAGGAAGAAATCATTCCCAAGTGCTGATGATATCCAAGGCGTGTTTCTGCCACCGATACACAAAAGACCTCAGAAATAGACTTGGTGGTAAATATATCATCAAGAACTCTGTCTGACACTGAGATTAATGTCTTGGCTAAAGGAATTTCTTTTGTCCCTTAAAACATGTGAATTGGTTTGAGTTGGATCTTGATCTGAAGCGACTATTTAGAAACTTAAGATTGAAAAATTTTTTTTCAGATCGTACTGAGGGGCTGGCGGTCCCTGGTGCGCAGTCACACACCCATGGGGTTTTTTCCCTGGCTGGTGTTGACTGCGCAACAGGAGCCGGTTTGTTCCCCCTACTTCTAATCCTGTGATTTAAACATATATAGATCTGGTACAAAGGGATATCTGGAAATTAAGATCAGACCTCAGTAGGAGAAAACCATATTTGGAGTATAATTTAACACTTGCTGAGAACAGAGTGATTAAAAATCTTGCTAAGGATAAGACGATTGTTATAAGGCCCACGGATAGAGGGGAAGCAGTGATTGTATTGGATATTACATACTACTGTGAGGAAATTATGAGTCAGTTGAACAAGGAGGAAGTCTACAAGCAATTGAGCAATAACCCAATGGATAGGTTTCAGACTGAACTTAGGGTATTATTGAACGAAGCACTGCATGATAGAATCATTGATGGGGGTCTTTTTAAATTCTTGGATGTGGAGTTTCCGGTCATTCCAGTATTTTACCCGCTCCCCAAGATTCATAAGGAGATGAACAGGCCACCGGGGAGACCCATTGTATCTGGCCATGGGTCTCTCTTTAGTAATTATGTTTATAGACAAGGTCTTGAGGGCATACTCAGAGGGAGCGGAATCTTACGTTAGAGACATAGGCGACTTCCTCCGGAAGATCAAGGATGTGGTAATGGTGGAGACATTTTTTTTTTAGTGTACCTTGATGTGACAGCACTTTACACATCCATAACACACGAGAAGGGACTTAGAGTTGTTGATCGTTTTTTGGGGGCTCCGACCTGTCGGTGGGTTGCCGTGGTCTTGTCCTGTCGCTACTGGGGTACATCCTCTCAAACAACTATTTTGTGTTTGGTGCGGTACAACCGGCAGCGGCAGGGCACAGCCATGGGTTCGAATATGGCACAGTCTTATGCCAACGTGTATATGCGCAATTTTTAAGAGGAGTTTGTCTATACATCTGGGCATTGGCACCAAGTGAGATGTTGGTATCGTTACATCGACGGCATATTTTTCATATGGTCAGGTACTGAATCTGAATTGTTACAATTTCAGACATATCTCAATTCTGTTTATGATGAACTTAAATTTACAGTGACCTATTTGAGAGAACAGATACAATTTTTAGATGTTCTGGTGATTTCAGCTGATGGTAGACTCATTACTGACTTCTATACAAAACCCACCGATAGGAACGGACTGCTTCTGTTGGATAGTTTACATCCTAGAAAGACTATAGAATCACTCCCATGGAGTCAGTTCCTTTGTGTGAGACGTATTACTGACGACAGTAGGAATAATAGATGCCTGGATGAAGTCAGTAAATGATTTCTAGCCAGGGGATATCCTGAGAATTTATTACACCACACAGTCGGTAGGGTTAAAAGGATAACACGAGATGACCTCCTTGTGGAGAAGACAGTGAGAAATAAGACCAGAAGAATCCCATTTGTATGCACATATGGCCCCTATAGCCAGAGAGTCGTTGGCATAGTCAGAAAATATTGGCTCCTTTTATCTAAATGTTGTAGTGATTTTGAGGCATTTTTGGAACCCCCTCTTTTTGCATGTAAGAGAAATCCCAATTTGAGGGATAAGCTTGTACACCCTCTTGTGCTTCCTGAAAATATTTCTGTTCAACTTACGCTCGCACCTACCAGCATGGGAATTTCCCACATCTGGGTTGTGCGTGTTGCGGTAATATGGTGAAAGGTGACTCGTTTTGCCATTCGTTAACTGGAAGAAAATATTCTGTTAGAGGCAGGTTTACGTGTGCCTCTATGTTTATAGTATACCTCATTATATGTCCATGCGGACTGGCATATGTTGGACAGGCTAGTAATGAGATTCGCATTCGTATTACCAATGACAAGAGTACGGTTAGGACACAGAAAATGGAGTTACCGATACCAAAACACTTTATAGAAGCCAGACATACAATTGCGCAATTGAAATTCAAAGTCAGCGATCAGGTTCCAATGTTGCCAAGAGGAGGAGATAGGCTTAAAATGCTACAAAGGAGGGAACTTTTTTGGATATTTGAGCTCGACACGATGGCACCTAAAAGGGTTAAATATAGAGTACCATTTTATGCCACACTTGTAGTTCTTGCTATACTGATGCATATTGTATCGGATTTATAGGATTTATATGATTTTAATTTTGTGTTTGTCTTTTGTAGGTGTTTTTTGTACGACTCCATCTTCTAGGTGATTTGCATGGCATCGCTGGATGGTGTTGATATTTTTGGTTTTCTGATGCGCTGTCCAATGTACATAATAAACATGCACTTAGCAATGATACTTTTCTGAATGCTGTACTTTATTTACTATCAGATTTATGTGTCGTCGTTGCCCTGTTTAAATTGATTTATAATAAACATTTTCTTATTTGTGCTATATGACAGATAGACGGATCTAACTTTAAATATCTGGGATAATTGTGCATGTTTATTGTGTTTGTGCTATACCTTCTGTGGGCACACAGGTTCGACATGTTGTTATGTACACGCACTTTGTGCGAAGAGTTGATCTGGATTATGATTTCTCCAGCAGGCTTTGGGGTATTTTGTCGCTTTCCGAATTGAGTATCGTGTGCACACATCGTCGACCAGAATCAGACACAAATGCTTGTCTAAAACTGGGAGAGTCTCTACAATGTGTAGAGGCTCAAGCCTTTTATTATAACACATAACAACCGCCCTTCAATGGGCGTGCAACAGATTACATCAGTAACATATAAGATTCTCATTTGTCGGATCATATAGAATCCCCCACCTCTCTGCCCACCTCTCTGCCCACCCTCTCTCACGTCCGCCATAGTATGGACTTTGTCCTAGCTCCAGTCATGTCTGTGTATAAGCAAGTCTTATCAACATGTGCTCAGGCTGAAGCAATTCCTTTGTTGTAGAAGTTTCAGGATGGGAGGGGTGAAGAAGTGCTAATTCAACACTCAGTGTTGGTCACAGGATATAAGGATATACACATAACACTATGGCCCTTAACTCTTAGAAACTGGTTGAGCAACTTCTATGTACTTAGAGCAAATACATCACCCATCCATTGGCTAGCAAATACCATGATTAGATTGTGTGTGTGTCCTTTAAACTCTTGAGCTAAAAGTCATTACAACAACAAAATACATTTGGGTTATATTAATCGATAGACATTTTATAATAGCAATCATCATGTCTATCACAGAGTATCTTCAGATGACGTCTGTCTCTATGAGACCAGGTGGATTCTGCACATGCGCATTGTAGTGCAGACTGGTTTCAGTCCGTCCGTAGTCTTGCGATACCTTTTTTGATCTCGCGCATGCGCGGTATGGCTTGGTTGAGTGATACAGAAGGAGTAATGGATGCGAGATGCCATGCAGCTGTACATAGGATACTAAAGATGGAGCCACACCTGAGATATGTTTGGATGTCACTGGTTGTGAAGTGTTGTCATTTGCTATTTATATGTGGGTTATTTGTTAAGGGGGGAGGTTTGAGAAAGATCACATGGCGTGATCGAAACGTCGCTGTATATATCTATGAAGGAATAAAGGAGTTTCTTTTCTACATCTGTTTGGCACTCGTTTATGCTGCTGCGGACCGATTTATGGATTTATTAGTTCTTGTTCAGTGTTGGTCCAGATGATTATGATGTCATCAATGTAGCGGAAGTAGGCCAATGGTTTGCTGGAGGCCAGAAAGTCGCTCTACAGTTTTGCCATTAAAAGGTTGGCGTATTGCAGTGCCATTTTACTGCCCATGGCTCTTCCGGTGAGTTTGCCAAAGGAGAAATAATTGTGTATGAGGATGAATCTCGTGAGTTGTAACACTGACTCAGAGGCAACCCCATTGACCTCAAGATGTGCCTGGCATGCGCTCAGTCCATCTTCGTGTGGGATGTTGGAATACAAGGACTCCATATCCATTGTGGACAGGATGGCACCATCTGGAAGGGGACCTATGATTGACAATTTGTTCAGTAGGTCCGTAGGGTTCTGCAAGTAGCTGATTGTATTTCTCATGAGTGGTTTGAGTGCACCTTCTACCCATCCTGAGATTCCTTCCATGCAGGTTTCCACGCCTGAGATAATTGGCCTTCCTGGGTTGCCAGCTTTGTGTAGTTTGAGAAGCATATAGAATACTCCAACCCTGGGGTTCTCCGGTATCAAGTCCAAAAGTCTTGTGGAGCCCATAGACAGGCTTCTGATGACCCTTCTCAATTCCCTCACTTTTTTCTGAGTCGAATCTTAATCCAGTTTGGTGTAGTATCTGGTGTCCGTCAGCTGTCTGTCTGCTTCTTTCTTGAAGTCTGATGTGTTCATGAAGACTATAGCACCACCCTTATCTGCAGATTTAAAGGGGTTGTCCCGCGAAAGCAAGTAGGGTTATACACTTCTGTATGGCCATATTAATGCACTTTGTAATATACATCGTGCATTAAATATGAGCCATACAGAAGTTATTCACTTGCCCACTCCGTTGCTGGCGTCCCCGTCTCCATGGATCCGTCTAATTTTGGTGTCTTCTTGCTTCTTTAGATGCGCTTGCGCAGTCCGGTCTTCAGCTGTGTGCTCGCGCCGGAGAGTTGGTCTGCGCGTCGTCATCGTAGCTCCGCCCTGTCACATGGTGCCGATCAGCCAATTAGGTGGCTGTAATCGGCAGTGGAACGCAAGACATCCACGGTGCACCATGTGAGAAGACCCGCGGTGCACCATGGGAGAAAACCACGGTGCATCCCTGGGAAAGGACCGGTGGCCATCTTTAAAGAAAAACTTTTATAAGTTCATGAAACGCTGGAATGGTGAGTATAAACCATCTTTAAAAACGCTTCAAACGTGTAAATTGTAATGTTTGCTTTAGAAGGGGGACTGGGCAAAAAAAAAATTTTCACTTTTGCCTCGGGACAACCTCTTTAATGGTGATCTCCTTGTTGCTCGAGTGCATAGATAGCCCTTCTTTTCTGCATATTGATATTAAATTCTTCCCTTTTCTGCTTGTCCAGTATAGTAGATTGCACCGCATGCCTAAAGGAGTCTATATATTTATCCAAAGTGGGATTGCGGCCAGGAGGAGGTTTCCAATCAGACTTCTTCTTGGCCCCTAGTCAGTAGGATGTAACAATACACTTACAAGCTTACCAGTTGGGTGAGGATATAGACCCTCTGCTACCTGTAACTTCCATGCCTCAGTTATTATGGTCCTCAGATGTTTGTCATGTCATTAGTTTCCCCTTGTAGTGGAATTGCATCACTCCATTCTATATTCAGATACGTTGGAGGAAGAGAAGTGATACTTGTGGCGTTCTGGGCTTATGTTGAAAATGTCGCAGTGTGAACTGTCACCTAAAAAAAGACAGAGAGGAGGGGCTGTGGGGTGTTACTGGGCACCGAGTGTCAGGAAGCTGCTGACAAAAGCATACAGCAAAAGAATCCAAGATGTAGCAGAGTCCCTGCACATATACAATACTGTCCGGGTCGTCACATTCCTCATTCTTAGGGCTCATTCACACAGGTGTAACATACTGCATAAATATTGCAATGTTTGAAATGTATATTGTACAGTTTCCCTTGTGTATCATTGCGTATACTTTTGTATTTGAGTGCGTTTGCCTGCGTATGTATTGCAAATGTCTTTCGTAAACCCAGTCCCACCATGTTCTTGTTATTTGCAGTTTGTGTGAGTAGTTTGCTGGAAACTTTCTTCCTGGCTTGGCTGGTCCATACAGCATTTCCACCGCTGCTCGATCCTTGAGGAAGAGCACACAAGTAGGTGGAGGTTCTGCGTAATTCCCAAGCACATCAGTGTGAAGAAGCTGCCACACTCAGAGTTCCGATACAACTATAAGCAGTACTTCTCGGTGGTTCTGCTGGCTGTGGTGGACAGTAACTACCGGTTTATACTTGTAGATATCGGGTTCCATGGAAGCGCCATGGATGCATCTTCAGGGCTTCCAGAATGGGATAGCAGCTTTTTTCCTGCTGGAGCCACGGCTGCCCCTCAGTTCTTCATGCTCACCAGCCCATTCGTCATTGTGGTGGATTAGGGCTTTGGCCTGCTAATCCGCATTCTGCAACCATTTCCGCGTAGAGGGTTGGACACCCGGAGACAAGTTTTCAATTACTGTCTCACACGGGCTCGGCCTCTTATTGAATGTGCCTTTGGGATCCTTACTGATCAGTGACTGGGCGCCATTCAGATGGAATCGTAGAATGTGTGTTTGGTAACTCTAGCCTCTGTGGTTCTGCATAATCTTTGATGGACCAGTGAGGCAGGTTGGACTGTGGAGGATGAGCCCGTTGCAACAAACTAACCAGTTGTTGCCTTGGATCTGGACCCACAGCATAGGCGCCAGCATCAGGACTGCAAGTGAGAGCCCACTTTCTGAGTGCCCAGGGAGGAGTCATATGCAGATGGATTCCATCTAAGAAGCATGATGACGCCACCCTACAAACCCAGTTATTTTTTTAACCAGCTTAATCTATTTTTTTTTTTTTAACGTAGGGAACTGCTGGAGAAGGAGGACCCTTGATGGGGGTTGTGAGCTTATGCTATGTGGCCTAATTATCCAAAAGTTACCAAAAATATTACAACATTTGCAAGCCTCAATACATTATGATTAGAGATGAGCGAACGTACTCGTTTCGAGTACTTACGCACCCGAGTACCGCCATTTTCGAGTACTTCAGTACTCGGGTGAAAAGATTCGGGGGGCGCCGGGGGGCGGGGAGAGGCGTGGTGGTGCGGGGGGTAGCAGCGGGGAACAGGGGGGAGCCCTCTCTCTCTCCCTCTCCCCCCCACTCCCCACTGCTACCCCCCGTGCCGCCACGGCGCCCCCCGAATTTTTTCGCCCGAGTACGGTATTCGGGCGAAAAAGGGGCGTGGCCGAGCACGTTCGCTCATCTCTAATTATGATCTTTTTGCATTAATCGGACACATTATGAACTAATCGCTCTTTACTCACAAGCCGGACAGAAAAAGGAATAAAAGTTTATTTATAAAAAAAACTCAGTGAAGTGTCTTTTTTTTAATGAGTGCTTTAACAGGCGGGCATGATCCAGGGATGTCATGCGGGCGAGATATTTCCGCCCACATAACTTCGCGAATAGAACCTATTGATTTCAATGGTTTCATTTTCACTTCATCTTTTTGCACCTGCAATATACACAGGTCCTGCTTTTTGTTTTTCCATTTTGCAGACACAAGACCCCCATTGCGGTCCACAAAACAGACATGTGAACGAGCGAAAAGAGCACTCGTTCATGAGTTAAAATGTTGCACAGGAGCGAGCATTTTCACTCGTCTGAAGGAGCCCTAAAAGCAAGCAAAAATACATACTTATTCAAGGAATTATGTTTTCTTTGTAAAACACGATGAAAAAGGTCTGTAACACATTTCTAACTGTGCATGGGGGGGGGGGGGGGGGGTCACTGCCTTGTCGGGAAAAGTGCCAGAATTGGGGGCAACTGCGCTTTGCAGAGTTTGTGCAGGCAGCTGCCAAGATGTTGCACTGAAATGCTGAGCCATCCTGCATGTGGGTGATGGCAGCACTACGTGGTGGGGGTCAGGCATGCTGCTATGCTGTGGCGAGTGCAGTCAGAGGGTGGCATAGTGCAGTCTGCTAGGCAGAGCATGTAGACCTGAGTAGGCGTCTGCCCAATCATCTGATCCAGCAGCTCCACCAATATTGGCCGCTGGATGGAGGCTGCCACTGGCCGGACAGCTGTTGGTTGTGGCTGCTGAGGTTGCTCTGCTGCCGGGACTGCGGACAGTCACATCTGTGTGTTGCAGCTCAGGAGTCTGCGGCGTCTCCGCTGAGGTTTCAGCCTCGGGCTCTTTATGCTGCGAGCTCTCCGGGTTGTCTGTAGAACTGTGAAATAGCATTTATATAAATATTTGGCGCTATCCACAACTAGACGCAGGCAGTGGGGCGGGGCCAAGCAATATATCCACACAACTAAAAAAGTCGTGGAACAACTTCTTTTCTGTGGCGGTCTCCGCTACTAAAGCTAGCCTGTGCGCCCCTTTATTGATGACCTGAAGCTTTTAAGATGGTTGCGTAGCTGGAGGAATAAAATGTAAAACATCCATAGCGAGAGTCTAAACAGTTTCTTAAGGAATCCTACAGACAGACGTGTCCAATTTTGCTCTCGCCAGCGTGGATTTAAATAGGATGCGAGGCAATTCTCAAGGAAACCCGCCTCCCATCACTTCAGGCGCGAGGATTTGCAAGTGTTTCCCAGAGAAACCCTGCATTGCCCCGGCGTGGATCTCACACAACATGCAAGTTTTTCAAGGTCGCATTTAACACAATAGACGATGTGTTCCGAGGCAACGCCCAAATGTAGGATACAGAGCAATTTTTTTTCCCTGCGCCATGACGCGATGCGAGAAAACTTTGCTCATGTATACTACTCCATTGCAAAAAATGGGGTTCATATTCATGCGAGATTTGCGTGCATCACAATGCGTCAACCTTGCACAATTTTCGCAGACATGTGAACCGGCCTTCTAGGAAATTGTATGATTTTTTACATACAGACGAAAATCCATCGTAGACCCCAAATACATCAACTGGTTCAAGTAGACGTGCGGCCGCTTCCTCTTCCCCCTCCTGAACTACGTTGTTGCTTTGTAGTGTATACCAACCGGAATTGATTGCGACAGGACCGCCATTTTCTTTTCATCTCTTCCATATGGGCTCGGTGTGTTGTTGCATGTAAAAGCTTTGAAACTTGTCTGCTTGATGCATTTCTGAAAATCTAAAGTTAAGATGATTGTCAAAAATGTTTAGTCCCCTTGAGAAAAATATAGGTTGCAGCGTCATGTTCTGTGCACGCAGTTTCCAAGTGCGAAAATGCGCACATCTGGCTAAGCCCTAAACCGCTACTTGAAGATGAAAAATATCGCTGGATCTGGCAGAAGGAATATAAATGAACGCGAGTGCACATTCGGTAATCTCCCACTTGCCACCGCTGGCACGCCCAAAATATATAAACTCATATGCCAGTATTTAGTTTTTTGCGGTTGAGGGCAAAAACATGCGGGTTTATGTGCAACTGCACTTGGTGGTACGGAGCACAGTTGCGCATAAATGGCTTATTTTTTGTTTCCAGCTCTGGTCGTTCAAACTTAACGCCATAGTATGCAAGTTCAAAAAAAAGCAGCAGGAATATAGGTCTGGCCCGATCTTTCCTACATGTAGTATTAATGCGCAAGAATAGCGCTAGTGAAAATGAAACCATTGAATTCAATGGTTCTGTTTTAGCCTGTCACAAATAACGAATACACGCCCATGTGGAGTCGCCCTGGGGGCTTAACCCCTTAGTGACAAAGCCTGTTTGTGCCTTAGTGATGGAGCCAGATTTTGGAAATCTAACATGTATCACTTTGACATAGAACAGCTCTGTAAAGGTTTTGCATATCCAAGTGATTTTGACGTTGTTTTTCTGCCACATATTGTACTTCTTTTAAGTGGTAAAATAGACCAATAGAATTTATGCATATTTATTAAAAGTGCTAAAATTAGGAAAATTTTGAAAAAAGTATCATTTTTTCACATTTTCAATTGCAAGATCTCAAATATGTGCAAACATACTGTACAAATTCTGGATATGATATATATTTCCATCTGTTTATTCTGGACGCACATTTGAAAAACCTTCAGGTTTTTTTAACCATTTAGGAGACGTACAAATTTAACCATATTAAAAACATTTAGCTCACCTCTTCTCTTCCCAGCGACATGCAGATCACTTCGGCAAAGCCTCTCATTAGACCAGCTTCACCGCCCCCTTCTGGCAGTACTTGTATGCAACAAATATCCACAAAGAAGGGAGCTGATTTGTGTGAAAAATTCTTTTGCCTTTTACTTCAACTGTGCCACGTACATCAAGATAAAATAGGACGCATTTCGACCCTCCTTGGTCACCTCTGAAAGGTGCTTTGTTTTACTTCCATTTAAAAACACACATAATTAAAAACAAATGAAGACACCTAATGAATAAACCCTTTCTTCTGACCTGCAATACCATATATCAGTGATGGCGAATCTTTTAGAGACCGAGTAGCCAAACTGCAACCCCAAACCTACTTATTTATCGCAAAGTGCCAACACTTCAGGGGGCGGGGCTTATCCTGACTTATGATTTTACCCCCATCGTTAAAAAAAATACAAGGCTGTTTCAAAATAGACAGGGTGCAGATTTTGACTGCTTTTTGGATGTGGAAATGTGGCGGAATTTGCCACAGAAATTTCAGTTAAAGACATTCTGCAGCATTTCCACCACGTGTAAACATAACGCAGCGGTAATAGTGACATCCCAGAGCGGCCACAGTGGTAATAGTGAACCCCACAGTGGCCCCAGCGGTAATAGTGTCCACCAAGGCCGCCCTAGCGGTAATAGTGACATCCCACAGCGGCCCCAGCAGTAATAGTGACATCCCACAGCGGCCCCAGCAGTAATAGTGACATCCCACAGCGGCCCCAGCAGTAATAGCGCCCCCACCCCCCAGAGACCCATATTTTTACCCCATCCTGCTCCTCTGCTCGGTGCTGATCCTAGGTGCACACTGTAACGTCAGTGTGTGCTGCCGTACACCTCCTCCCCCTGATCTCGCGGAAACACTGAGGAGATGTCAGGGAAGGAGGGAGGAGGATCCCGGCTGCACACTGACATCATAGTGCGCGCCGGGATCAGCAGCGCTGATGAGTGAATGCTGGCAGGAAAGCCGCGGCCCCTGACGATATTCACTAATGTGGTGAGCGGCCAACGGCTCTGCGTGCCAGCAGGGAGAGCTCTGCGTGCCGCCTCTAGTTCGCTATCACTGCTGTATAAGATCATATTTAGCTTTTTCTTTGCACATTTCATCCACATTTATTTTTATCTGAAAATCAATGTACTGCTGAAAATATAAAGTTATATCTATTGAAAACACCTTTGAATATAAAATTCACCAAATTATTATCATTTTTATCTGGCATCTATCATGTAAGAGGGGGCATCTAACAAATAAAAGAGGACATCTATCATGCAAAAGAGGGCACAAGGTGACATCTATCATAAAAAAAAGGTAACCAGGTAGCAGCTACCATGTAAAAGGGGGCACAATGTGGCGTCTTTATGTTAAAGGGGGGACAGGGAGGCCTCTATAGGTAAAAGAGAGCACAATGTGGCATCTATCATGTAAAAGGGGGCACAAGTTGGCATCTATCATATAAAATGGGGCACAAGCTGATAACTATCATATAAGACTGGACATATAAAGGTAAAAAGGGGTTTATGGTGGCATCTGCATCAAAAAAGGTGGAACTAGGTGTCATATAAAAGGGGTGACAGCTATCATGTGAGAAAGGGCATCAATAGGTAAAAGGGGGCACAAGGTGGCTTCTGTCATGTAAGAGGGGGCATCTAAAGGTAAAAGGGAGAATATGGTGGCATCTATCATATAAAAGGGGAATATATAATGCAAAAGGTGTCATAAGGAGCCATCTATAGATAAAGGCATAGGGTGGCATCTTAAATAAAAGGGGGTGCAAAGTGGCATCTATCATGTTAAGAGGGGCACAATGTGGCATCTATCATGTTAAGAGGGGCACAACGTGGCATCTTTATGTTAAAGGGGGCACAGGCAGCGGCGTAGCAAGGTCAGGTGGTACCCGGGGCGGTATTCTTTTTCTGTCACCCCCCTTCTCTTGCCCAAATTTTGAAATTATTAAAAGAAGGAAAGACAAGATACTTACAGTTGCAAGTGTAATTTTCTGGTTTATTTACTTAACATTGTAATCATAAACACTTAGATCTTTTGTCTCCTAACTTTGTTCTCTGAAAATTTTGAAATCGCATCATCATAGTCAGTTCCTTTCACTACTTTGTCTTCAATTGAGAAGTTGGCTAAACCAGAGAGCCGAGCCTGACTCATCGTGGACCTAAGAGCTCTGGATTAATTCTAGTATTAAAAACTCCTCTCACATGATGCTACTGAAACACATAACGTTAACAAGAATCTTAAGGCTAAAGTGATAGTCACGGCTTACCTCCTCCCCCTCCCTGCACAGGTCATAGTGCATGCTGAAATAGTCTCCCGTAGAAATTATTAGGTCAGCTTCTGTCCACTGTGTGAAAGGCCCATGAGTTCTGCAGTAAAGCATTGCTCTAAATGCTGTGAACTACAGTAAAGACAAGATGGCCGCCCCGTAGTCGTGTACAGACAATAGAATAAAAAGAAAATCTAAAATGAGAAAATAAAAATAGAAAAAAAGAGATAAATGGAATATATTTCACAATCTGGTTTTCCTTAGTGAAAAGAAAACGGATTGTGAATTTTTGGGTGATTTTTTTAAAATTTTCCCCCCAAAAATGGATTTAAAAAATGTCAACATTTTTTTAACAAACACAACAGTTTTTCACAGGTGTATTTTGGGTTGTGACTATTTATTTACTTATTTTTAGCATGCATGTTTTTCTGCCTTTATTCATGGAGAATTCTAAGCAAAAACATCTTTTAAAAAAAGCCAAAAAATAGACACTGACCCAAAAAACGCAAGTAAGCAATGCGCTATTTGTATCATGTTTAATGTTTCCCTGCTGACTTGCAGCTAAGCTCTCGATCTTCTGCTGCGGCTGTGACAGCCGAAGCGGGGATTCCTTCCATCCCTGCAGTAATGCAAGACTGTTTTCACATGAAAACTCCTCGCATCCACGGGGCTTTCACATGGTGGGGAGCACAATACTGGACCGTGATTCACATATCGTGCTCGCCCTTGTGAAGGAGCCCTAACCTGGGTTTCTCCTGTATATTATTATGTATGTACAACTGCTGTGTATAGTGATATACCAGGTTATACCAGCATGCTCCATATCACTATATACAGGGGATGTCTAGCTTATTCCAGTAGTACATATATAATTATATTCAGGAGATACCCATGTTATCCTAGCATGCTCCATATCACTATATACAGGAGATATACATCCCCTGTATACAGGGGATGCTGATGTAACCTGGATATGTCCAGTACATAATTATATGCACAGCTGGTATAACATATACCACCTAAACATACAAGATTACATACAGTACATGGTACATACCTCTTTGTACCACATTTACTGCTCCTCTGCTCCCCAGACATCTCACACACAGCTCCGCTACATCTATCCTGATTCCCAGACATAACACACACAGTTCTGTTACATCAATCCTGATCCCCAGACATGACACACACAGCTCTGCTACATCTATCCTGTTCCCCAGACATGACACACACAGCTTCACTACATCCATCCTGATCCCCAGACATCACACACACAGCTCTGCTACATCCATCCTGATCCCTAGACATCACACACACACAGCTCCGCTACATCCATCCTGCTCCCCAGACATGACACACATAGCTCTACTACATCCATCCTGGTTCCCAGACATCACACACAGCTCTACTACATTCATCCTGATCCCCAGACATGACACACACAGCTCCTCTACATCCATCCTGATCCCCAGACATCACACACAGCTCTGCTACATCCATCCTGATCCCCAGACTTCACACACACACAGCTCTGCTACATCCATCCTGATCCCCACAGCTCCACTTACTCACTCCATCCTGACCCCCACAGCTCCAACACACACACACACACAGAACACATATTTTATTAGTGTGCATCAATATTTCCTTTATGCAGTTTGCTGTAGACTTCTGGGAGAGCCCAAGATGTCAGCCAGGGTGGCCCACTGTTGAGATAGAGGGCAACCCACTGCTATGTCAGTGTGAGCTGTAATCCTGTATTGTGGGACGCACCCATCTATTGGCTGGCTTCTGTAGTATTGTTCACCTTGCAGATTTAGTTGTCTACAGTCGCTCCTCCCCAACCTGGGCTGGGTTGAGTGAGTGACTGCATCTAAGTCTATAGTGGAAAATTTAGCTCCTCCGGTTTATAGTCTGGCTTGCTGCGTATTGTTAGGGTCTACAGCCATTGTGCCTACCCTACGGCCATTGTGCCAGCCTTATGGCAATTGTGCCTGCTTAGCGGTGATCGTGCCTGCTCTGCACGTTAGCAGGTATTGCATTTTTGGCTCTTTTCCAGTGAAATATGTTTTTGTGTTCCCCCTCACCTCTGTGATTTTTATCATGTAAAAAGGGGTACATGTCAAACTCAAGTGTGTCAGAAGATGGTGAAAGGGAAAGTGCCAGTAGTATTGTACTTGAGACTGTTGTAGATATGTACTTGGTTAATGCAAAGTTGGAAATGTCCAGTAAAAACCGTGCGCTTCCGGTTTTAAAACTACACTTTGACTGTAGACTCTTTATTTGGTTTTGTTGACTTGTTACAGGAAAGGGGCACTGGCATCACGTTAACAGTTAAGCTATCATTTCTCTGCTGGCGCAACTGCTAGCTTTTCCCCTTGCATGCTGTTGGAACAGACAGCGTTTTAGGGTGTGCCAAGAAAAGATGGTAGAGCCATTGTGACTCACCCGCTATTCCCCGCTGTCTACCTTACCCAAAAGGTTTGACCCTAACCGCTGCATAGGTAAAAGCGGGTACAAGGTGGCTTTTATCATGTTAAAGGGAGCACAAGGTGGCACCTATCATGTAAGAGAGGGCATCTAAAGGTAAAAGGGGGAATAAGGTGGCATCTATCATATAAAACTGGGTATCTATAATGCAAAAGGGGACGCAAGGTGACATCTATTATATAAAAGAGGGCACACGCTGGCATCTATCATGTTAATAGGGGGCATAAGATGGCATCTTTATGTTAAAGGGGGCACAAGATGGCATCTATAGGTAAAAGGGGTCAAAGGGGGCATCTATCATGTATGAGAGGGCATTCAAAGGTAAAAGGGGGGATATGGTGGCATCTATCATGCAAAAGGGAACACCAGGTGGCAGCTATCACCTAAAAGGGAGCACAAGGAGCCATCTATAGGTAAAAGGGGGCACAAGGTGGAATCTATAATGTAAAATGGGGCATCTTTAGGTAAAAGAGGGGACAAGGTGGCATCTTTGTGTGAAAGGTGGCATGAGGTTGGTATCTATATGAGAAAGGGGAAAAATGTGGCATTGGTATGTAAATAGGGTCCAAAGTGAGCAAGATATATTATTTTATCTGAAGGGGCAAAAGATGGCATCTGTACATCCGTGGATTATTCCGATTACCAGATTGGAGTGGGGAAGGAATTTCTTCCCTTAAATGGGGAACATTGGCTTCTACCTCATTGGGGTTTTTGCCTTCCTCTGGATCAACATTGGGGGACAATAGGCTGAACTGGATGGACAGGGGGCTTTTTTCAGCCTTACATACTGTTACCTGTTAATATTCTCTGATCGCAGCCCCTAGTAAGGGCCTAACTCTGAAGACACGGTTGGGAGAAGAGCCGGGTACGGGGTGCAGCGCCCGCTGGTCGTAACTCTCCCTCTTCTCACCGCCTCCAGGCTCTCCTTTAGTGCAGCTCTGAGGAGTAACTCATAGCCTCACTGACATCTAGTGGCTAATCTGAAAACTGCAGTTAAGTGATTTAGCACTAAAAAATAGAGGAGCTCCCTGCAAAGCGCTCTCCACGACACCTTATAATGCCACAGTCTACACCAAATGCCCTCTAGTGGTGGCTGCAGAATGCTATCATGTACCTCTTGCTCTATGCAGAGGATTTGGAGCTCTGTATCAGAAAACCTGATCTGAGCTTTAAACAAATATGTTGTGAAATTAATTAGCACAAAATGCTTTATCCAGGTAGATTAAAAAAAGAGAATGTGGTGTCCCAGAGAGGATAATCATTCCAGCATCCTGCAGAACTTCTCCTCCTGTCCTTCAGTGCTCCCACTCTTTATGCTGCAGTGCCCTTCTCCTTGTCCTGCATGGCCCCTCCCCGCTGCCCTGCAGAGTCCACTTCCAGTATCATCCAGGTCCCCTCCATCATATACCGCAGGGCTCTTCCTCATGTCCCCCAGGGCCTCTCCCCTATATGCTGTAGGACCCTTCTCCTGTCCCGCAGGGCCCCTCCCCATCTCCTTTAGGGCTCCTCCTCATGTCCTGTAAAGCTCCTCCTCATATGCTGCAGGGCCCTTCCCCCTATCCCTCAGTGCTCTTCCTCGGGTCCTTTGGGGCTTCACCTTATGTACTACAGTGCCCCTTTCCCATCTCCTGTAGAGCTCCTCCTCATCTCCTACAAGGCTCCTCCCCCTGTTCTGCAAGGTCCCTTCCCTGTGTCCTGCTGGATCACAGTTCCCTGCTCTTGTTAATGGTTTCATCTAGAGACCTTTTGTAAGTGTCACTTTATGTTCTGTACACGAGAAAAATAGACTATAAAACAAGTCACTGTGAGATCTGTAACAGCCCCCTGAGATTGGCAGAGCCGAGATCCTACTAATCTGTGCCATAAACCCCTTCTGAGAACATGAAGCCTTCCTGAGAGAAAGCACTCATGCTACTGGGGCCACAATGTGATGCAGCAGCGAAAAAGGCAGACACAATTCTCGGATGTATTAAGAGAAGCATAGAGTCTAGGTCACATGAGGTCATTATCCCCCTCTACTCTTCCTTAGTCAGACCTCATTTGGAACACTGTGTACAGTTATCAGCACCCCAATTTAAAAAAGACATAGACAAACTCGAGCAAGTTCAGAGAAGAGCTACTGTAGTGACCCCGAGTTTGGGGTCCCCTCCAGCACCTTAGAATACATGTTGTATGTCTGTCTTGTGTTATCATCTTGTTTGAGGAATGCATCAGATTTATGTGTATTGGAGTTTGCAGCCATGAAAGGGTTAATGTTTGGTGTGGTCTGGAAAATGTATCCAACTATCTAGCTGTTGATTGGTCTGTGTCCACATGATGTATTGGTTTTGAATGAGAGGTATCTGTAGTGAGTCAGTAGTTGGAGTTAGTCAGTGAGAGTGGAGAGATGGAAGAAGCCGAGTAATGGTCTGCTGCTCATATTTGGGCCCAACCATTCTAGGGACCCTCCACGTGGCCGCTGACCCTGAAGAGAGTGCAAGCTCGGACATGGTGGAAACGCGTGGGTGTACAGCGCAGGTATCGCATGTATCCGGAGAAAATGGAAACTGCTTCTTAGTGAGGACAAAAGTGAGTGTATGACAGTGGAGAGAGAGCTTTACCGGGAAAGAGAGATTTGACAGACAACTTAGATTGTGGATATACAAATGCCCGAGAATCCTCACTGCTTTAACACTGCAAATTATTTCTGTACAAAGACTGTTGGATTGATTTTAATTTCAAGAGTTTAAATAAGCGAACAGGACCGAACGTTCCCGGGTCTTGTTCAGAAACTACCCTGTGTGTGGACTACTTCGTTACATCTAAGGGATCCACCACAGAGGACGGAACGGTGGCGTCACGAGTGACAAAACAGGACTTAAAGTAACTTAGGTTACTGATTGTTGGTCTTCTCCTGTGGTAACAAGGTCGGGTTCCTAGCCACCCGTAGTGAGGAGATGGTCTGCAAACCCGTACAATCAATTGAACACACTTTTTATCCCAGATTGAAAACACTATTTTAAAATATATATTTTGCAAAAAGGTTTTTTTGTGCAATAGTGGAAAAACCTAGAAGAAAATATATATAATTTTGGTATTGTTGTAATCACACCAACTCACAGAAAAAATATATCATGTCATTTATGCTGAATGATTAACGCTGAAAAAAAAAAAGGCAAAATTGATGTGTTTTTCTCCCTGCCCTACAAAAGTTATACAATCCATTATAAGTGCCCAAAGAAGGGAACCAGTAAAAATTACAACTCACCACGCAAAATAGCAAGCCCTCATATGGCCACGTTGACAGAAAAATTAAAAAGTTATGGCTTTCAAAAAATGGAGGTGAAAATCCCCCACGAAAATTGTCTCGTTGCCATGTCCGAAATAGGTAGCATCACTAAGGGGTTAATGGTATCATTCTACCTTTAAGGAACAGGATTATTTCCAATGCTGGCCTTTCTATATGTGCAGGTCTTACCCCCCCCCCCCCCCCCGCCTCCCCCTCCTTGGAGAGCCTGGTGGAGGCTCCTCTGTAGTGTAGATAGCACATTCTGAAGGCATATAATAGTATGGCAGGTACATTGATGACGTCCTATTAATCTAGAGTGAAGATATGTCCACCATCCCAGTGTTAGTGATAATACATACGACTTACACTTCTCCCACCACTTTAATGATGCTCATCACGGGGGCCAGACTGGTCGGGGAGCTCATCAGAGCAAAAATTCTCTTAACGTACAGGGTCACCTGAAGAACAGGGGGTGTCTGGACTGGATGATATAGTCACATAGGAAACACAGGAGTGATTACTAAGTAACCAACCGAAGAGCAATGCAGCAAGTAAACCAGCGCCAGTTCTCTATTACAGTCACCAATTCTCACAAATCAGAAATTGCGTCCTCTGAAATCTCCCCAGTCCTTGTTTCTGTTGAGTTAATATATTTCTATAATGCCGTAATATAATAACTAATATTTGTGGAGTCCGTGGCACTCAGTGTGTAAGATACAGCCCAATGATGTGCCAAGTTTCATTTGTTTAAACTGTGTTAAAGTTCAATGTAGATGTGTTTCTGTGATTCTGGTCAGCAGCCCCTGCACTGGGAATGTGATGCTGGAGGGACACACCCCTATGAGGTCAGCCTGCCTGTCTGCAGACAGAGTGTGAGAAGGGAAGCAGGATGTGATGACACAGAGAGAGCAGCAGCCATCTTTGCAGAGAGAGAACCAAGTGTCTGTGCTGCATTAAGAGTGTGTGGAGATCTTAGAGGACTTTCCTGTGCAGCTAACCTGTGTGTAATTCAGTCCAGAGGCAGACAGAGTATAAAGAGACAGAATGTTCAGTGGAGCCATGCTGAAAGGACTGTGCCCAGTGGCTAACCAGTAATACTGACATTGTGGCTGTGGACATTGCCACCAAAGTTAAAGACTGGCAGTGCTGTTGAGTACCGGACGGTAACTGCAAAACCCTGGCTTATATCACTGTTACGGCAAAAATATATGGCCGTTTAGGGAAAGCGGAGTGTACCTTGTGAATGACGTCATATGACCCATGCTACGGCGATAGCCTGATGAGGGACAGCAGAGTGTACCCTGTGACTGAAGTCCAGGTGGCCCGTGCAGTAGGGCTGCTCACATAAGACTTCAGTACGTCATATGACGGAGGAATTAAATGACAGAGCCCACACAGTTATGGATTCATCCAAGAAATTCCCACCCGATCGATGTCGGGCATCTTTATTTATAGCCCCTGTACATTGGGGTGTCACAACATCATTGGACAATTAACTATGCACCTTTATTGGTTAGTTTCCAATCCAACACCCTTCTTTGTGTCCATTGGTTACATCTCATTTTTCTAAGAAATATCATAGTTCTTTGGACAGTTCTCAATCCGACCTTTGATTGGTTACTTCTTAGACATTACATGGCATTCTTTGGATACATTCTGATTCTTCATTTGCATACCTTCAAGGAACTATTAAGTCACAGTGAGTAACCTCTTGACTGAGTGCCAAGAGGCCCAAGTAGCTCCAAGTTCTTATCTTATCTCAGCATATGTGTCCCTTAGCTAAGGATATGGTCACACAATTTGTGTAATACATTTCAGGATGATTCTAAGGCGTAATATTTCAGATATCACTTATATACATATATCTATATACATGTAGGCATACACACATACATGTACACTCATATATATATATATATATATATACTCATATATATCCAGTTCATGATAACTTTTATAACTTTGTTACATCATACTAAGGTTAATGTGAGGTGTCAACCCCACCTTGGTTATATCTTGATATTCTTGGTAGGGCCCCTTGAGCCAACATGTGGTAGCTCTTTGATATCCTTATCTTATCTGGACATATGTCTCTCTGTACACAACCCAGTCCGTGAAGCTGCCTGTCTGGCACACTCGATGGCGTCTGTTATTGCGCAGTTTAAAATTCATATAATATATTAATATAAATTATCCATAATCGAATATTTTCCATTACAATCACACTGCGGTGTATGGATTCTGCAGGACTGTCAGTGTGCTGAGCTACTTGCTGCTGGATTCCATTTCATCCATTTGGTTTTCCCGCCTGCTGAGACAGTTTTTATTGCCTCGGATATTGTGATAACCGTGAGGAGAGGACGCTTCGCTATACAAGAAAGGGACGACATTGGGCCCCAACGCGCGCTTCTACAAACTGTAAGCAGTCCACCCGGACCACTGATAAAAGGGATGCGCACCCAAATGTGAAATTAGGGTCAGTTAGGGATAGTTTTGGGAATATTGTTCTTTCAGTGTCCGTGCTGTGGAGGTGGACATAGTAAACGTGGAATATATTGTGAAATCCAACTTGAATTGTTCAAACTATACTGTGTATTTTGCTTCTCCTTATTCCTGTTCTTTTACCATTAACTTGCCTTTATTGACCTGTAGTAAATACATTTTTCTTAACTTGACCACCTCGTGTGTGTTCTTTCTGGTTGTGGAGCCCAAACCACCTACCTGGAGTTTTATCTAGTCATGAACATCATCGTTGATACAGTAGAGGGTTAATGATGATCACGTGATTAAGGTTAAACATAACAGCCCTAAAATCTGATGGTTTCATGAATAATAGGCCTGGTGGTCTAGTGAGATACTATATATTACTGATAGTATATAAATCCCCGGTGGTCTCGTGTGATACTGTATATTGCTGGTAGCCTAGTGAGATACTTTATATGTCTGCTGCTGTATATATCCCGATTTCCTCAGTGGTCCAGTGAGATACTATATATCTCTGGTGGTCTAGTGGGATAATTACTCTCTCTGGGAGGTTTCTTGGGTTATGTACAGCATTATTGTAGTGATTTAGAGTCACTAAAAATACTTCTAGTTTCTAGCAGGTTCATAAAAAACTGCTGAAATTGTAAACATATAGCTCTGGTTTAGACTAAATCAACATCATATTTATACTGTGTGAACAGAGAAGGCTAAAACATAATATCCCTGGTGGTCCAGTGGATTAATATTCATGTTCCTGGGTATAAATCATATTCCTGATATCTAGTGGTTTGATTAATAACCCTGGTGGTTCAGTGGGTTAATAGTTATATCCCTGGTGGGCTAGAGGATGAATCCATAATATCCCAGGTGGTCCAGTGAAATAATTATAGGTCCAGTGGCAGTTTCCTTTGGTGACTTATGGAAATTTACACTGTACAGCCCTGTGTCTATCAGCAGCGGCGTGTGACTCCATGGGATACAGAGAATCATACAGATATCTTTATTTATTAGCCATAATCCCACCTCCATTGTCTTGGTGGACTGTCAGATTTGGACCCCATGGGCTACATACACAGTCGAGTCACATTCTTATGACACCTCCTACTTTTAATGTCGGCAGTGTAGCCCATGAAGGAAGTTACGTGTGGTGGGTGGCTTGGTGGTTGTATAAGGTGTCCAACAGGCTGTCCGCTCACATATCACTCGTTGTTGCAGGGGCTAAAAGGGGCGATTCATCAGAGTTGGGATGATTACTGGCTTTTGGGCCAAGGGTGGTGGTATTTCTCATACAGTGCAGTTTGTGAATGGTTCGTGGGCTGCTGTGGTGAAAGTGTATTGTGAGTGGACAGACGGCACAATTGGAAATAAACAACATGGAAACTGCGGAGCACCATGCGCCATTGATGTAAGAGGGGAATGTCGGCTATGGAGGTGCACGGGGGTGACCGATACGCTATAGTGGAGCCGCTCACCATAAAAATGAACCATGAGGCTACTAGATGTGTCTAATGCAACAGTCCAGTGAACCTGACTACTTATTGGGCTCCGAAGCAGATGGTCACTGCACCTATGTAACAAAGGGGCATCGTAAGAAAAGGCTTTAATCTGAACGTCCGTATTGGAATCAGACCACTGATGATTGGCAGAGGGTGGTCTTCTCCGATTAGTCACGGTTTCCGCTTCATCAAACAGATGGATGTTGGCGCGTCAGGTGAGAAACATCAGAGAACAAACACCCGACGACCATTGCTGGAAGACCACAACTTGGAGGCGCAGCATTCTGGTCATCTCTGTGCCACTCATCCATGTGGAAGGCGCTCTGAACCCATGTGGTTGTGGATCTCTGCAAATCTCATACATCCATACATGCTGATGGACTCACAGATAGGATCTTCCAGTAAGACAATACACAGCTAGAAATGTCTGACAGTTGTTGGAAGACCACAACCAAGACCTCCAAGTAATTCCCTGGCCTCTAATTCCCCAAACTTTAACCCCATTTAGCATCTGTGGGACCACCTTGATCATCGTGTTCTCTCTATGGATTGTTCACCTGGCACGGCTGCAGATACCTATCGGCACCTTCCTGAGTCACTCCTGGCCTCTCTACTGTTTGTGCGGCGCATGGTGGTTACTCTGGATATTAGCTGGTGCTCATACTAATGGGTCTCCACTATGTAGAGACCCCGCAGCCCTTGAGCCTTGCACCATTGCCCACTACTCCGCAGCATGGTACTGCAGATATTATCACACATCTGGTGTAATCACCGCAGAAAGGGTCATAATCATTAGTGAGTTGGAAACACAATATTATCTGATGACAATGTGGAGCTCAAAGTGCGCAGGAAGGAAGGAAGGCGAAATTTCCTCATCTGGATCTGAGAATTCACACCTAGGGACACAACTGCCATTAATCTGGACTATGCTTTTGGAGGGTGCACATACCTTTCTCTTCGAGGGAGTTGGGTGGAAGGGGTTGCAGGTTTGCACATATTTTCCAGGGGCTCCACATACTTTTCTGTGGGAAGCGTGCATACTTTTTAAGAAGTGAGTCATCACCAATATGTCTTGCCTTTTCTATATAAGGAGGGATTATGGGCTGCCGGCGGAATCAGCAGTGTATATGTGGATCAGTAATGACCTTGCATTATGGGCTGTGGGCGGAATCATCAGTGTATATACGAATCAGTGATGAGTTGCATTAATGGATTATAAGTTCTGTAGAGTTTGTTTCTTCGTATCGCCACTTCCTCTTGCGGTTAGGGGCTGTTTGGGGGTGACATTGAGGGCAGTGATTTACGGCGACCGATACTTGCTGGATATTTGCATATCTGGGTCCTGACTGTTTTTGGGACACTTTATTATTAGCCAAAAGTTAATAAGTAACCATCACATTTCCTGCATTGAACATTCCCATCTTGTGAAATCTCCCCCCGCATCTTGTGTTAAGTCAGTAGGAAATACAGTAACGGCGTTTGCCTTAATTTGCATATAATAATCGCAGCTCTGCGGTTGCATCACACCCTGCACCAGTGATAATAACTTTATAGCTTACTAGCTGATATACTTGGCTTCGCCCGAGATAATTTGATACTGGTGTTTATCTAGTGTTCACACGGAAAATCTTGTGAAGTCGTGATTACTTTAGAGATACCGAGGAACAAAATGTGCTCACCATTTTGCATGGTTCTTGCGTTACCCAGGAAACACCACATGGAGGTAACCATGCGACATTTTCTTTATATAAAAAGACATCAGGAAGTGAGAGAATTAGATAACGTACGTAAAATTTGGACGCTAATTCTTTTGCGCTTAGAATTGAATAATCGAGTTAGGACCCATTAGCTTTTCCTATTTATGATCGTGCCAAATTTCAAGTTTCTATGACATTGGGAAATTGGAGAATTAGGTTCCGTACGTAGAATTTGGACGCTAATTCTTTTGCGCTTAGAATTAAATAATCGAGTTGGGACCCATTAACTTTTCCTATTTATGACATAATCAATGCTCGTGCCAAAATTCATGTTTCTATGACATCAGGAAGTGAGAAAATTAGATTTCGTACATAAAATTTGGATGCTAATTCTTTTGCGCTTAGAATTGAATAATCGAGTTGGGACCCATTAGCTTTTCCTATTTATGACATAATCAATGCTCGTGCCAAATTTCAAATTTCTATGACATTGGGAAACGAGAGAATTAGATTCCGTACGTAAAATTTGGACGCTAATTCTTTTGCACTTACAATTAATTAATCAAGTTGGGAGCCCTTTACTTTTCCTATTTATGACATAATCTATGCTTGTGCCAAATTTCATGTTTCTACGACATCGGGAAGTTGGAGAATTAGTGGCAAGTCAGTCAGTCAGTCAGTCAGTGAGTGAGGGCTTTCGTCTTTATATATATATATATATATAGATAGTAAGGCTGACGGTTCGTCCGCCTACAGGATGTGGAATGCAGCGCACAGACGGACATACGGGAAAGTACAAGAGCTCCGTTATGTTACACATCATGGTATATCATGGCTACAAGACCCTCAGTGGTGATAATATCCCCTGTAATACCCCCCAGAGCGCTCCCAATGGTTTATCCTGCTGCCCATTATGAATATTATTTTGTTTTAGGAACGCAACAATAAAATGTAATAAACGTCAAGCAGCTCCAAAAAAGAATAAATCTCTGCAGATACCACCCTGTACACTGGAACCATTCTGCACACCAGAGCCACGCTGCACACAGGGACCACCCTGCACACCGGGACCACCCTTTCAGGGGCAGTTCCCAGCAGTCTAGGTCTGACTAAAGGGGTTCAAGTTTAAGGTGATCCAGCAACTTGGTGACTCACAGTCCAGTGCCCAATGGCCCAGTGGTGTAATGTCTGGTCCCCAGTAACTCATTAATGTAGTATCCAATCCCTAGTGACCCACTGACACAGTGTCCAGTCCTTAGTGACTCTATAGGTTTGCTCTTACTTTATCACTGGTCCATAAAATTCTTTGGTTCACCAAGCAAATCAATTTACCTCCTGATATCCATAAGAATAGATTTTGAGGAGTGACCTAGTGATGATGTCTTGTCCCTGGTGGGCCAGTGGAGCAATAATGATTATTACTAGTATTAATATAGTAGCTGGTATCTAGCAGATTTTAAGTTACTGGTGACCCTATGATGAAGGATATAGTTGGTGTAACTTCTAATCCCTCAAGGTGCAAAGTGTAGTCCCTGGTGACTAAGTGGTGTAATATATAGCCTCTGTCAACAAAATTATGTAATATAGAGCCCACAGTAGGATGATGTATTGTCCCTGGTAACTTAGTGGTGTGATGTATAGTCCCTGGTATCCCAGCGGTATAATGCATAGCTCCTGGTGGCACAGTGGTGTGATGCATGGTGACCCAGTGTCTGATATAAAGTGATATAATAAGGAGGGGCCATTATACGGGTGTGATGTGTGACCTCAATATTTCTATATGTACTCCCACCCCCCCATAATTCACACATTTGCTGTTGCACCAAAAGCGTGAAATAAAGTATTGTAACTTAGATTGCAGACATCTGGCACGGGGAGTCAGCATGACGTGGCATAAATCCAGAACATTATAACCCGATTATGGATTGTTGTCCTTGTTATCATTAAGATAAGGGGGCCATTCCTGGTGTGATAACAGCGCTCTGCTGTATGCAGACATTTCTGGCACTGACTTGTTACATAAGGGTGTCACGATATATCACAACTTTTCGTGTCACAAGGTCACCAGTCAGTAGTCATTAGTGAAGTCATTGGTGGCCATAAAGTTCCTGATAAGTTATGTTTGTCATCAATTGTCTATGAGGATACAAGCGCGGAGGAGGAGCCGCCCCTTTGCCTCTGCTATATATAGCCTGGCACCCGTGCCACTGCCACTGCTGCATCCCCGCAGGACACCCGCCACCATGTCTCACCCCGCAGATCTCATCCACCTCTTCAATGGCATCCCCTTCACCACACGCTCCTCCGTGGAGCTGCTCAGATCCTTGGATAGATTCCAGGCCCGGGAGGATGATCTTCTCCTCGTTTCCTACCCAAAATCCGGTATGTGCAAGTCTTCCATCTTATGTATCTAGGCTATTAGAACCGAGCCCCGCAATATGTCTCAGAAGCTGAGATATGGGGAGCTGTGTGCTGCTCACTGCTCTGCTGTCCATGACCTGGAGAGGGTGCTGCGGTCAGCCGCTTTCTCTAGGCAGATAACCCCACAAACTGTTTCTCATTGCTCAGCTTGAGAGTGTGACATGAGGAAATATTGGGGTTCACTGCTAAATCTCTAGACTTTCAGTAGAGTTTGCCCCGTGTCATCGCTTGACAGTTAAATGTTGAAGGACTGATCGTCTGATGAATGACGCAGCCGCACATATATTACTCCATATTGGCGCTTACGGTATTTCAGATCACAAGTTCTCCCTGTCCAAAGAATATCCACAGGATAGAGGTAACCTACTGCTGAGATCCCCACCGACCTCCAGAATGGGACTCCCGTGCAACGCTCTCCTGTCACTGTGGGGTTACTTCTCCTCCTACAGTGATGTTATTGTGAATGGAGCACTGGCCGAGCATGTGTGGTCTGCGCTCCACTCACTTCAATGGGTTTAGTGGGATTACCCGAGCGGGTGCCACTAGCATAGCCACAGTCCCACTAAAAGTGAATGGAGCGCTAGTGCGACCAGCACTCCACTTAGTCTCCTCTGCACTGCAGAGGTGCAGTAAACTTGCAGTGAGGAGGATGGGGGACGCGGTGCAGCGTCCGAGGAGCGAGCCCCACAGCCTAGGAGACAGCGAGGTAGAGTTTGAACCTTGTCACGATGGCTCTACTTCCTCCCACTGGGAGGGTAACGGGTGAAACGTCCAAGGGGCCGAGGACAGCCTATTAAACAGGGAAACCAAATGAGGGATTACCTAAATCCTTTGTGTCACAAGTGACGCCACCGTTCCATCCTCTGCGGTGAATCCAGTTGTTGGTTTTAAAGAGTCCACACACAGGGATTTAACTTTCTGAGGTAAACCAGGTCGGTGAAGCTCGTTTACTTGCAATAACGTGATGATACACGCCATCAGGAAAACAGTGCAAAAATGTCAAAGTGGTGTGACAGGAAGGATTCACGGGGGAACAGGAGAAACCACAGTCCTGTTGTCTGTGGGTCCTTGTTCCGGCAACACACTCTCTTTTCTCCAACTCTCTACCAGTCAACACTCACATTTGGAAAAAGGGGTGCACTGCATGATGGTTTCTCACTCTCTCCCTCCTAGCATCAAAGGGGTACGTTCACATCTCCTGGGTACAACAAGCCCAGGGCAGGCTGTAGGTTCCTTTCAGCCTCTTCCATTCTGAAGGTGCCTGTGTGGTCCTTTTGCAGCACTTCCAACACTCCCCTCTCTTGCAAGCCCAGAACAGAACTCACTTGCACACACCTTGCAAACACATATAAGAAGCATGGTCAGGTGACCACCAACTCAACATAAAACGATACATTTCCAGACACACATCTCACATACTGGTTAACTCTTTCAGTGCTGCAGCTATGCAATACACATCAATCATGCAATACAGAAGACACTGAAATTACAGTGGACAAATGCATACACACTATTATGAATGGGCGCCATTGTTCAGGGCCACTGCACACGGGACCCCTGATCTCAAGATCAGTGGTGAGACCCCACCAATCAGCATGTAATCCCCTCTCCTGTGGATGGGGACAAAACTTGCAATCTTGGTACAGCCCCTTTAAATTCCACCCAGCAAAAGTTTGCTGGTGTTAAAATCGTGAAGGTTCATAGAATCATAGACTGGTAGAGTAGGAAGGGTCCACGGGGTCAGCAGGTCCAACCCCCTGCTCAGTGCAGGATCACTAAATCATTCCAGACAGAGGTCTGTCCAGCCTTTAAAGACTTCCATTGAAGGAGAACTCACCACCTCCTGTGGGAACCTGTTCCACTCATTGATCTCCCCCACTGTCTAATACCTAATCTGTGTTTCCTCCCTTTCAGTTTCATCCCAATGCTTCTAGTCTTTCCTTGTACAAATGAGAATAGGGCTGATCCCTCTGCAGTGTGACAACCCTTCAGATATTTGTAGATAGCTACTAAGTCTCCTCTCAGCCTTCTCTTCTGCAAGCTAAACAGTCTCAGATCCTTTAACCGTTCCTCATAGGACATGATTTGCAGACCGCTCACCATCTTGGTAACTCTTTTCTGAACTTGCTCCAGTTTGTCTATGTCTTTTTTAAAGTGGGTGCCCAGAACTGGACACAGTATTCCAGATGAGGTCTGACTAAGGAAGAGTAGTGGGGGATAATTACTTCATGTGATCTAGACTCTATGCATCTCTTAATACATCCCAGAATTGGGATTGCCTTTTTGGCTGCTGCATCACATTGTTTACTCATGTTCAGTCTGTGATCTATGGTTTTAGTATACCCAAGTCTTTTTCACATGTGCTGCCTCTTAGCCCAATTCCTCCCATTCTGTATGCGTTTTTTAAAATTTTTCTTGTCCAGATGTAGGACATTGCATTTCTCCTTGTTAAATACCATTCTGTTAGTCGCCACCAACTGTTCAAGCTTTTCTAGATGTTTTTGAATCCTCTCAATAAGATCAGGGGGTCAATAGGACTCTGAAGAAGTGGAGTGGGGAGTTCATAAGTCTACAAAAGTGCAGACAGGTCATAAAGTGGTTAGTATCCATATTTCTCCCCTCCGTCCGCCAGTTGCGCCCCTCACTCCCTGCTTTGTCACTTCCTCTAGGCACTCACTGGTTGGCGGAGATCATGAAACATCTTTACTTGTCTAAAGTCGCTCTGACATCTCCCATGGAGCTCGGCGACATTTCCAAGTTGGACGAACTGAACAATATGATAGCGAAGAGAATCATCCCGACCCACCTGAGCTACGACATGCTGCCACGGGACTTCAAGGAGAAGAAGTGCAAGGTGAGTAGGCACGGCTAGAGGAGGGGCTGCAGGGGGCCATTACTTTTACAGCTGCATTTGCTCATTATATATATATATATATTTACACACACACACACATTATATAAAGTAGAACACACAGCAGCGTAAAACCTCTCCAAAACGCCACTTTTCATGTAGATTTTGAATTTATGTTTCTTGTGGATATATTTGGCGCAGAATGCAGTTGCCCTAAGTGCATTTTTAACCTCTTCGTGACATAACTAATGTTAGTCTTAAGAGCCAGTAAATTGTTTCCCTTTTTAGTTGGCAGTGTCGTGGGGCGACGCTTGTATTCTGCAGGGCGACGCCTGGATTCCGCAGGGCGACTTCTAGTTTTAAAAGATCCGATTTTGGATCCATATAAAATATTTAAAACATTTTATTAATTTTTTTGCAGAGATGACACAAAAAGGCCATTTTGGCCGTTGGTTTTGTGATTTAATCTTCCAACGTTCACCGTATGGTACGAATATTATGTTACTGTTATTATCCAGGTCATTAGTATTATGACGTGACCAAATTAACCCCTTAGTGACAGCCTATTTTGATCCTAAGGAAGCAACAATTTTTGGGGGATTTTCATCTCCACATTTCAAAAGCCATAACTTGCATTCTTCCGCTGCCGGATGAGTGTTGTGTTTTGCATGATGAGATGTAGTTGTTATTGGCACTATTTTGGGGTACATATGGCTTTTTTGATCACTTTTATTTTTTTGGGAGATGAAATGAACAAAATAAGCATTTTGGCTCAATTTTTTAATAGCATTTGCCGTGCAGGATAAAAGTGTTTAATTTATTGTTCGGGTCGCTATGAATGCAACAATATCAAATTTTTTTTAAAGTGCACACAAAAGTTTTTTCTCTACAATTTTTTACGTGTTTTTAAAAAAAAATATTTTATTTATTTACATTTTTATGCCCCTCTGGGAGATCTGAACCTATGATGCTATGATCACACTGATAATACACTGTAGTACTTCTGTACTGCAATGCATTATTGCTAATCATGGCTACCACAGGCCATAATAGACCCTGACATCATTGTCTGGTATCTGGTTGCTATGGCAACCCATCAGCCCTCTGAAATTACGTGGTGAAATGCCAATGACATCACTTAGGGAGCGCCCTCCACCCGTGAACCCTTTACATGCCGTGATTAACATTGATTGCAGCAAGTAAGGGGTTAGTTTTTATTGGTTCCATTTTGAGGTACAAAAAAGAATTTAATTATTTTTTTATTCCTGTATTTTGGCAGGTTAGTAATGCCAAAGTGCTGCAGTAATATTTTATGGTGCAGGTTGTTACGGATGTGGCGACACCAGTTATACTTAGATTTATTTTTTCAATATTTAAAGCCTTGTGTAAGAGAGAAAAACAAACAAAAAAAACAAACTTTAAAATATTTTCTCTAAAAATGTTTAGCTGCCGCAGTCGGCAATGACTGCAGCACCTTCGGGGTTAAACGGTGTAGAGGAGCAAGTTCTCATCATTTCACTCTTCTACTAAGAAAAAACCTCTTTGATTGTTTAAGGAAGTGGGGTGATAATATGAAAAAAGGTCCCTGCTCCCCACCCTCTGCTTTGCACACACTGGCTGAAATGAGAGCTGTGGATTCGGTATTCCCGACCCTACTTCAAACAGCTGCGGCTCTGTAAGTGCTACCGGCAGGCTTGTGGGGTAATTGTAAAGAGTCTGAGCTTTATAACGAATGACCCCACAAGCCTGTTGATAGCGCTGATAGAACCTGGGCTACAGCTGTATGAAGTAGATCGAGCTCTGCTCATCCACAACTGTAACGTCCCTTCCTCCAGTGAATAGAACCCATCCTGGCCATTCTATAAAAACTCTGCAGCAGCTTACGTCTGACATTGTCTGTTCCCGCAGGTGATCTACATCATCCGTAATCCTAAAGACACGGCCGTATCCTTATATCACTACTACAGAGATAATCCCAACCTGCCGACGATTGAGGCCTGGAGCACCTACCTGCACATGTTCCTGCACGGAGAAGGTGAGTCTCATTACCCTTTATTACTACTGATTAGGGACTTCACACTGGGTGGCTTTAGCAGCTGCGTCCTGACCTGAGGCGCTGGGTTCATCTCCATCCTGTTCTCTATGATAGGGAGTTATATACTGTACTTACCTTCCCCAGTGACTGATAACAGGGACTAATAAACTGTACTCACCTGTCCTACTGTCACCTCCCCCCAGTGGCTGATTACAAGGAGTAATAGACTACACTCACGTGTCCTACAGTCACCTCCTCCAGTGGCTGATAACAGGGAGTAATAGACTGTACTCACCTCCCCCAAGTGGCTGAAAATAGGGAGTAATAGACTGTACTCACCAGTCCTACAGTACCCCCCCAGCCTGACATGGCTGATAACAGGGAGTAATAGACTCCACCCCCTCAGCCTGAAGTTGTTTGTCAGCATGCGGACAGTAAAGGGTTCATACACGTGTTTAGATAAGAGTAATGTTCTGTTACACGTGTGGCAGTGGCGGCGCTGCAAGCGGACAGAACCGTCTGTTCCCTTACGTGTCTCGCCCGCCGTGTTCAGTTGGCACAAAGGTCGCGATCAGAATCTGCTGTCAGCCCGGACTTTATCATGTTATGTACTAGCCGCTGACTGACACATTGTAACGGAGAGCAACAGGCACCACTGACTCTGGAGCTGCTGGGATGTGTGGTTCCACGGCACTAGAACACCCTCCCATCCCGTCTGCACTCATCCGTGTAATAGACATTCATTTTCAAGGTATCCGCTTGCCGTCATTAAATGCAAACCCTCTGATTTACATCCACACACTAAAGATCTGCACTGCCCTAATACCTCTCCCAGCTGAGGTGTTGTTACAGTGTAGACTGATCCGTGAGCACAATCCTCTGCTGTCCTAGACCTAATCCCACAGCTGAGGGTTTGTTACAGTGTAGACTGCTGTCCTGGATACTTAGTTACTATGTCCTGCTCACACAGCTGAGGGTTTGTTACAGTGTCATCCAGTATTATTTACCCTGATTAGGTACAATTGTAACAAGCTGTCACTGTAGAGTCTTTCTATCCACTGACAGGAAGCAGAGATATTGGACGTGGTATTAAATAGAATAAAAAGTTCTGCTGCTTTCTAACCGATTTTGTTTTTACGGTGATGACGTTTCCGGACAGGGAGGTGGCCCTTTAAATATGTAATATGTAATAACCTTTCATCTTTGCTCTGTTGCAGTCGTCTGCGGTTCATGGTTCGATCACGTCTTGAGCTGGGAAGAGCACAAAAACGAGACGGGGGCGCTCTTCCTGCATTACGAGTCCATGAAGAAGGTAAGAAGACGTGATTCGCAGTGACAGCCAACATGCTACGCGTTTCTGCTTCCCATAGTAGAGATTGAGAAAAGTCTGGCGACATTTGCGCTGCTGTCTTGGATCATAGCTTGTAGAAGGAGTCTGGACAAGATTGTTCTGTTAGAGCGCAGAATACAACCCCTAGCCGGTCAGGGCATGCTGGAGATGGTAGTGCTGCGATGACCATGATTGTTCTGCCCGCAGGATCCCTTCCAGTCAGTGAGGAGGATCTGCACTTATCTGGGGATCAACCTCCACGAAAACGAGATCCACGAGATCTGCAAGAAGACGTCGTTCTCCGAGATGAAGAACAGCGTGGAGAAGGAAAACAGCGACCCGAACCAAACAGTCTGCGCCCTCACCTCCAGCAAGAAGCTCGTATTCCGGAAAGGTGAGGCAGCACATGACAGCCCCCAGCCTTCTGCAGCTTGTGCTCCAGAGCTGCTCTTCACCCGTTGGGGGGGGGGGGGGGGGGCAGTGCCACTTTGGCTCTGTGGAGAGCTGCATACGGTTCCCTCCATCCTGAGAGAGGAGCGTCCACATGACGGCCCACACACTGCGGTGCGTCAGAATCCGACTAATATATAAAACACGATTTTAGGGTGCATTTTTCTCAACTTTCACGGAAAAAAGGAGAACAGGAAATTGAGACGGAAATTGTGTGTGTGGGTGGGGCCAAACATTATAGTATATATGCACCCCAAAAGTATGTGCAATCCCTTAAAAATGAATGTGCTCCCGAAAAGTGCATGTTTGCTTCTGAAGACTGTAGGTGCGCTGCCCTGCAAAAAAATTAATTCAACCTACAAACAAAATGTGCACCACCTACCGAAACGTATGCATGCCCCCAAACAACTATGTGCCTACTAAAAAAGAGTATGTGCACTCCAGAATTATACGCAGCTTCCCTAGAAAGTATGTGCCCCCCCAAAGTGTATATGTGCGGTCCTCCAAAACGTATGTGCACCCTAAAAATAGTATGTGCCCAGAAACAATAAATGCAACCCCAAAACAGAAGTATGTGTGCCCTAAAAATATGCACAGCCACCCGAAAAGCATGTGTCCCCCAAAAACTGTGCTCCCTAAAAAAATAGCACGTACACCCAAATATGTATGTGCCCCCGAAGTGTGCACCCTCCAACAAATGTTAGTGCACTGCCCTTCAAAAACCGTGCAATCCCCGAAGAATATGTGCCCTCAAAAACTATGTGCTCCCCTCAAAAAGTTGTATATGAGCCCCAAAAATTGTCTCTAAAAAATAGCATCTGTGTCTTAAAAATTTATTGTACCCCCGCCCCCCGAAAGTATATCTACCCCAAAAGCGTGTGCAAAAATATGTATGTCCATGCCTGAAAGCGCTGCGGAATAAGTTGGCGCTATACAAATAAAGATTATTATTATTATATGTCCATGTTCAACCACCAAAGGAAGGATGTGTGCCCCGGTAATATGCACACCTCCAAAAATATGTGCAACCCACAAAAAAGAATGCAACCCCGAAAATTGTGTGCCCTCCAAAAAAAATATATGTGCATTGCCCCTGAGACTATGTGCAACACCCTTACAAAGCTTGTGCACCCCAAAAACTGTGTCCCCAAAAATAGCATGTGCACCTGAAAATGTACTAACTCTGAGGAGCCAATGTGATGATGACTGTGAAACACGTGGTCTTCTTTTTCGCTGCAGGGACGGTGGGGGAGTGGAAGCATTACTTCACCAACAAGCAGAACCGGCTGTTCGATGAGATGTACAACAGGAAGATGCATTCCAGCAGCCTGGCCAAAAACCTCCACTACGAGAACTGAAGCACTGCGGGGGAGGAGCCTCGTGCCTCATCTCCATGTTACATACAAGATGCATCGAGGTCCAAGTGGAGACTGTGGGGGTTCAAACCAGTGCTGCGGGATGCTTCAGTCATACTTCCAATCATACTTTGTGGGAGGGGCTTGGGCTCTCAGCTGTTGGGGCCACAGATGCCCCACCTTATCCTATGTGCAGGAAGCTGGTCTACACCCAGTTCTGTGGGGGTGGGGGACACAGCCAAAATATAAGGACAGCACCGTTTATTACTTTGGATCTCTACCCGATGCGTTTTGAGCTAGTTTAATCTCAGCTACAAAAACGTCTCCCTTCCTGAAAACGCGTCAGCAGGTGTGCAGATTGGACACCACAGACCTCTCATCACGGCACAACGCACTCACTTGCGCACCTTATACTGTTATATAGTTGTAGGACGGCTTGAAATGCGAGACTTAGGGCAAGCGTGAACATTGACGCGTTTTGGGCTGTAGTGTTGTAGTTTAGTAAATGACAGTACGGCTTGAAATACGTAGACACAAATGCATTTTCTGTATGGGAAGGAGCTGGAGCTGTCCTTAAACCCATGTGGGAGACGTCGCC
Organism: Eleutherodactylus coqui; assembly: GCF_035609145.1. Lineage (NCBI taxonomy): Eukaryota > Metazoa > Chordata > Amphibia > Anura > Eleutherodactylidae > Eleutherodactylus > Eleutherodactylus coqui. The sequence continues at coordinate 46,160,902 of NC_089838.1, read as the reverse complement.
CAGAGCACGGCCCGTCCGGGGAGGCTGGTGGAGCCACAAGGTGGCGCTGTGGATCAAGCATCAAACAATGAAGGAATCAGATAATTTTTAAATTTCGTGATTTCTGTTCTCATGGCGAGAAAGTGTTACACGCGTCAGTCATAATGACGGACAGGGTACTAGCTCTCCGGTCATCGTGTCTTATGGGAATTCTGTAGGTTTCTGTGTGCTGCTCATCCTGTCTGCAGAGCATCGCACCAGTTGCTTCGTCCTCCTGGTGGCACACACTTTACCTCTGATGCTCAGACTAGTGGGGGTACACTTGGTGGCCCATGAGAGCATAGATATATGTATATGGACTTGTAAATAAACAGTTTCCGCTCTTCATCTGCCTCTTATTTCTTATGTCCGGGGGTCATGAGGACCTCGCTCATGTCTGGGGAAGGGGGTCAGAGTACAGCAGACAATTCCGATAATCTGCCATCCTACGCACTGGACACATACATCTGCTTGCACGTATGTCCCCAGCTCCAGAGCTTTAGTAACAGGATGGCACCACCATCTTCAGGAGTTGCCAAAGAGCCAAGCGTCAGCCCATCCCGTAATCGCCGCAGCCTCCGTGGAAGCGGGGTCTCTGCCTACAGGAGCCGCGGTGGCCAGACCAGAGCTGCCTCACTGAGTAAACTACTTGCAGCCGTAATTGTTCCATAAGGCCAAAAAGAGGGTGCACTATTACCTCTGGGGGCACCACTATTATTGTGGCTATTAAGGGGGCGCACCATTATTATTGGGGCCACTAAGAGGAAGCACTATTACTTTTGGGACCGAACTATTAATATTGGGGCCACTATTACTATTGGGCCATTAAGGAGGCACACTTAATGACCACTGGGGCCAAGAGGTAACATTTTATGCTCTCAGAAGTCACACCCCATTTTAAATTGGTTGGTATTTTTTGGTGACAAAAGGTGGTAATGCTAGCAGAGAGGGGCGAGTCTGTAGGAGGATGGGGGTTAGCGACAATTTTAAGGGTGGGGGAAGGGTTGTCCACTGTGAGCGGCCGCTATCTTTACTCTGTCCCTTTGTAGACTCATTGTATCAGCATGTGACATCACGGATGGGACTGTGATGTCATCAGTCTTACAGCAGGGTCAGAAATATAATACATTATACATAAATAAGCGCGCTTAGACATAACGAAGTCACCACGTAATATTTATTCCAGCGCCATCCGGTTCCGGACGATAGAAAAGAACATGAAGCCCGACCCGGAGCATAAATAAAATCAACCAACAGATTCTCGCATTTATCCTGACACTTGTATACTTATCGAAAGATGACAATTAAGTGGTGCGACTGCGAGAGCAACGGTGCACAAAACCGTACCAACCCCATCATCTCCCTTTTCTATAAGTGATAAGAAGAGACATAAAAAGGCAACAAATAAAAGGCGCCATTCTGCTTCCTGGTTGTATTTCACAACCATTTCCGCCACCTGAACGCCGACGCAGTTGCGCTATTAAATAAAAATATAAGTTAAAACATTCGTAAATGCACCGCAGGAACTGGTGAAAAATAATGGAAAAGGCGATATGTAATCCGTAGCATAGTGCAGTGCTGAGGAAGTCGCCATCAAGACGCGCTCCATGTCCCATTATCTCCCGCTCTCCATCAGGGTTATTATGTGTTCTGCGAACTCCTCAATGGCGCCGCAGCCGCCTCCTTGTGTGCATGAAAAGCTGTCCGTCATCTTGGCAGCGGTGGATGCGTCTACTGGGACCCCACTGGTGCCGGCGAACTTTAGACACTCCACATCAGAGTCGCTGCATCCTGCAGGGGGCAGAAGACAGGGTGATTATCACAGCAATCGGGGAGGAAAGGGACCTGCAATAGGCTACGCCTGCCAGACTACATCTCCCAACATGCACTGAGACACTGATATAAGGGATACTTAACTTTACCCACCTCCTTCCCCCCCACCTACCCACACAAAATAAAAAAGGCCACCGTAAGTATCAGCCTCCATCTTCTGTCGCCTTGAACAGCAATCAATGGGAAGAGACTGATCTGTGGCTGCTAGAGCATGCTGGGGATTATAGTACCTCAAGAGCCGCAGTATTAGACAATCTCAGGGTCCCTTTAAATAACCTTATAATGATAGGTAGAGTCTCTTCCTGTATCTATGACCAGCCCGGAGGCCCCTCCCCCATTATAGCGCCATATATGTGATACGTGGGGTTTGGCATTTGTAGGTTTACATGTGTCCAGGAGACCCCGCTCCCTCCACACTCACCCATGTACGCCACCTCATAGAAAGACAGTCCCATCTCGCTCATACGCATCTGCAGCACGGCCATCTTGTTGATGGTGTTCACCTCGACCTCACACGGAAGATTCATTGTGGAGATCAGCGACGGATGGATGTTCCTCTGCGAGATTAACAGGATCTGAGAAGGACGAAAAAGTCTAGAAAAGTTAGAGGGGAAGGTGGGACAATGGCGGAGAAATCAGGGTACATGCAGCACAATACTGAGGGGAGGGCTCAATGACAGCGAAGGCAGTCGAGAGAGTGGACGGGACAGCGAAGACAGCCGGGAGAGGTGGCACAACAATAAGGGGAAAGCGGGGATATGGCGAGGGCAGTCGGGAGAGGCGGCAGGACGGCGAGGGCAGTCGGGAGAGGCGGCAGGGCGGCGAGGGCAGTCGGGAGAGGCGGCAGGGCGGCGAGGGCAGTCGGGAGAGGCGGCGCGGCGGCGAGGGCAGTCGGGAGAGGCGGCGCGGCGGCGAGGGCAGTCGGGAGAGGCGGCGCGGCGGCGAGGGCAGTCGGGAGAGGCGGCGCGGCAGCGAGAGCAGTCGGGAGAGGCGGCGCGGCAGCGAGAGCAGTCGGGAGAGGCGGCGCGGCAGCGAGAGCAGTCGGGAGAGGCGGCGCGGCAGCGAGAGCAGTCGGGAGAGGCGGCGCGGCAGCGAGAGCAGTCGGGAGAGGCGGCGCGGCAGCGAGAGCAGTCGGGAGAGGCGGCGCGGCAGCGAGAGCAGTCGGGAGAGGCGGCGCGGCAGCGAGAGCAGTCGGGAGAGGCGGCGCGGCAGCGAGAGCAGTCGGGAGAGGCGGCGCGGCAGTGGTCCAGAGTTAGTGGGGTCCCTTCATAATGTTTTGCGTCTGTCTCATGTCAGCGTTTTAGGTGTGGTGTGCATTAGAGTTATGTGTATTGCACTTCTGCAGGATTAAATGGGTTAATGTCTGGTATGTCCTGTCTTGCCTGGAAAATGTAACTTTTGTGTGTATCTTTTGTGGTCATGTGATGATGCTATGTATATGTGTTTGTAAGAATGCAAAGAGTCAGGCCCCCTGCACACGGGCGGAAATTCTGTGGTGGGATTTCCCGCAGAATTTCCACCCGTGGAAGCTGCCATAGGATTGCATAAAAAAAAAACGCAATCCTAGGCAGACGTCCGCGATTTGTCCGCGTGAAATCACACGCGGAAAACAAATTGCGGCATGCTCTCAGAGCGGGCCACATCAGAGAGCCGGAGCCGCGGGAGAAGGTGAGACCCGCACTGGTCCCTGCAGGGGCGCGGGTCGGGTCACGCTGTGAGAATTCTCGCAAGGGATCTGACCCGGCCGTGTGCAGGCGGCATTAGTGAGGGAGAGAGACGTCAGTGAGCAAGCCACACAGACTTGGTCCGTGTGAGGAGAGAATAGAGGAAGCAGGGCAATTCCCTTCTGTTTGGCCTGGGCCCAGTCTACCCAGGATAGATCGGTGTTACCACTGAGCACTGTGAGAGAGAAGGACTACTGCATGGCTAGAAGAGGGTACAACTAATGTGTGAACCGGTAGAGAGTAAAAGTGTGTGAGAGAGAGTGAGAGACGCTGGGAGAGGAATCTTACAGATAACTTGGACTGTGGATTTATCCAGATATGCTAATCCTCCCTGTTACACCACTTTATCTTGTTGCATCTATGCCAGAACTGCTGATGTAAGTTGGACGTTGCCAAGTTACAGTAAACGGACATTACCAACCGTTCCCGCTTTCGTGCAGAAAGTTTCGTGTGTGGACTACTTTATTCCATTGTCTAGATTCACTGCAGAGGATGGAACGGTGGCATAACGTGTGACAAATGAACTACAGGTAACCTCTGGTTACTTTTCCCCTGTGATCTTCCCCAGCAGTAACTTAGTCAGATCCCGAGCTACCCTCAGGGGAGGAGATGGTAGAGCCCAGTTACAAGGTCTTTATCTATCCTGCTATCTCCTCGGCTATGGGTCCGCTTCTCGCAGTGGCGGGACAGCGAGGAGAGTTGGGAGAGGCGGCGGGACAGCTGTAAGTAGTCAGGCTCCTGTCTTTAATAAAGCTGTGTGTTCCTCAGGTTGCGCTGCACTCTGTTAGGGGTGCGGAGGGCGTCTCCTTGCTTTGTAGTGTTCTCTGTGCTGCACCAATGGAGAACGCAATGACTGACCAGTCTGGTAACAGCGCTGGGAAATTTGTGTCAGGCATTACTATGTATAATGAAATGGCGCAGTAGGAGAAGGACCTTCGAGGACCTCATAGCAAGTCCGGGAGCCTCTAAGAGCTGATTCAGCCCTTGTGCAGCTACGTACCTGAAGAATTGGGGGAGTGCTGTGACCTCTGACCTGATGCTATATGAGGTGCCTGGCCCCAGGATCAGGGTGGGGTAGTGGACCTGATCTCCTCCACGATACAGCTGTCTGTTCCAGCATTAGAAACAGAGAGAGGGAGAGTAAAACTAGCACACTGGACCCGACACCATGCAGATTAAAGGGGGTCTCAGTTACTGGGCAGCCCTTCTTAATGGAATGCCCTGTGTGAAAATAATAAGCACAGATAGAAAACCCATCTGGGGTCACCGGGATTAATTTAAAACAAAAAATAGGCCCGGCTAGCATAGTGGGTGGACGTGCACCGCTGAGCTCCGTCATTCATTCCAGGAGTCATGCTGAAATCTCTGCCATCCTGCAGTGTAATGACAGACAATGCCGGGGGTCCCTGGCGGGAAGGAGTGATGACTGGATAACAACCATGCAGGCAGATCGTGGTCCAATCCCATGCTCCTTTATCAAAAAAATATTGGCCTGATCCATCCATGGTTCTGAGGGAATTGGCCAACATAAAAAAAAAAAGACTTCAAACATATTGGCTGGAGAGTCGAAGAACTAGAGGACTCTCACCAAGAACTCCTACAACACAGCGAAGTTATCCAGAGCAATCCACTAGCACAAGACCATCTTAACCAAGCGCTTTAGAGGTTTCCCCGAAACCACAGCTACTAAAGCCCTTAACTAATTTTCCAGTCCTTGTTGTGTAGAGAAAGGGCAGAAATAGTCACAATTGAAGGCATTCATAAAGCCCTTTGTCCGAAACCTTCTCCGTCAGAGCCACCCCAGATGTCATCGTAGACACCTCGCAATTCTCCAAAAAGGCTGGTAATCTCAGGAAATACTTTTTGAGAACCAAAAGATCCTAATTTTCCAAGCACGTTTGCCCCAAGGCGCATCCTGAAGCCCTTAACAGATGCTTTGTGCACAAGTAAATTACCTGTAAAATGTTTCTTCCCTTTCGGCCTGGCCACATTTAAAGCTGGTTAACAAATCAGAACACCTGAAGACCTGAAAATGCATAGAAGAAACTTTGTATCCCTCCTCTCTTGACATTCCCTCGTTGCTCCCAGTACAGATCCAACAACAGATTCCACAACTGGAAAAGCTGGAAAATTGGAAGCTCAACACCAAGACCCCAAAATACCAAGGGACTACTTAAGACTTGAGATGACACTAATGGAAATCATACTAGATGATATACCCAACCCCCAACATTAAATATACATCCTTTAAAATTAGAGGGATGAACAGCCCTCAAAAAAGGAGCCAAGTCTTCTTTCTTCTGAGGAAGTTCAACGCAGAGGTGGTGTTTCTTCAAGGGACACATCTTTGACACAACTCAAGCTCCCTACATTCTTTTATAAGCCTTGGCTCCACGGCACATACTCCTCCGCCTCTAGAGGAGTCTCAATAGTAATTGGGAAAAATATTCCCTTGATCCCCACACTTACAAAAATAGACCCTTAGGCAGATATATTTTTCTGAGGAACGCAATTACTGACAACAAAGTCTCCTTCACCAATCTATGTGCCCCAAACCAAAATCAGATTACTTCGCATTCTCACTAAATTTGCAGACTTTGCAGAGGGTGTTGCGATAGTCGGGAGGACCTCAACTTGGAGGATCCTAAACCCAGAAGCAACTACACCTACTTTGCACACATCCACTCCACTTTCCATGGAATCGATACAGGGAAACACATAAGAAACGTCAGCACAACGGATATCTGATCAATCAGTATATCAGATCACATGCCGACATCTGTGACGGTAGTTAAAGGAACCTGCCCTGTATGAGAATGAACCGCTCACAGCTCTCAGATGAACTCACAGAAGTCTTCAATCCTAATGACACTTCAGAAGTCTTAACTCCCATACTATGGGAGACACAAAGCCTAATTGGAGGCAAATTAATAGCTTTAGGCACCAGAATTAAGAAACAGCGACAAAGAAATTAATTTCTTGCCAACCCAAATCTCCAGCTCAGAAAACATTTAAAAATTCACGAAACAGCAAAATCTAAGCGGACCTGAAAAATCTAAGAGAAAAACTCAAAAACATCCTCAATATAACCCCTTAGGCCGGTATCACACGGGCGCCCCCCCCCCCCCCAAAACAAAAGCACGATTGTCTCATGATGCAACATCACTACAAATCGCATCTATGTGAAGCCCATGCTTTCCAATGGGTTCTCTCGCATTAGTGATGTATTGTAGGTTTGTATTTTCGCTGCACTGCGAAAATACAAAAACGCTGCGTGCTCTAACAGCCGCGATTTGCGATGTTTGGTAGCCCATGTTTCCCTATGGAGCCTTCCTCTATGTTGCATCACATGAAAACGCGGTTTTCGTGCGGTGCAATGCAACTTTTAAAGTAGGAATTCCTACTGTTTGAGCCCTAAAATAAGCCCTAGCTGCATGAAAAAAAAAAAAAAAAAAACACCACACACAATACATCACCTAACAGGCACAGTCCACTCCGCCGCACACCTCCTCTGCAGCTCAGGCACTTTGTCTGCAGTGTTCATCCAGCGCATTCTGGTTTGGAGGGTCGAAAACCCCGCCTCCAGGAAGAGCTGGCATCTGTGAGGGGGCAGATGGGGGGTCCCTGTATCATCTGTGAGGGGGCAGATGGGGGGGGGGGGGGGTGTCCCTGTATCATCTGTAAGAGCATCGATGGTGCTCGTTACTTGAGCGAATACCACGCCGAGTTCGACCCCTCACCGCATTACCACTTCCTGCTATGACGTGCCAGCATGTGCATGTTCACAGCGGAGAGAAAGAGAAAGAGAGAGAGAAAAAAAGTCGGCACCCAGCGGGTCCAATACAAAAATGCTCCAGTCCCCCATTGACTTCAATGGGGTTCGTTACTTGAATATTATGAAAAGCTCTACTCGAATAACGAGCACCCGAGCATTTTGGTACTCGCTCATCTCTAATAGTAACCAGAGAGGATGGAGGTGCCTAGCTAGTCAACATTTATGTAACGCTCAAGTCCGGCGCCGTCCTATGGAGTGGAAATAGTTACTGGATTGCGTTCAGTCCTCCATCCCCGTCTGTCAGCTGCTGCGCCTGAAGCTGTTGTTGCATCGCCACCCACGACATGACTTGGCTCCCATGGCCCGATGTAGGCCATTGGCGTTCTGTCTGCAGTTGCACCCCGGGCATGGCGACACATCTAGGGTGACGTGTAGGATTCCGGAAGGACTCCCGGCTCGCACTGCTGAAGAGTTCTTAATGTAAGATACTGCGAACAAGGGACAGATAAGGACACGCTCGGCCCGTCCGCAGAATCACAGGTCACTACCGTAACCGGTCCGTGTAACAACTCAAGTCTCGATGTTGGGAATAACCGTCTCTGAGCAGCATTAGTACCGTCCGCAGCGTTTACCCGCTTCGCTTGCAAAGTCCGAAAGAAGTTTGGCAGCCGTAGGCCGATACTCAGAGAAGGAACGCTGACCGCAACAACTCACAGCTTCTTTGCAGTCTGTAAAAAATTATGTTTCATTGCCCGTAGGACACGGATGCTGGTGGCCCCACAGGGCTTCAGTCTTTTTAGCGCGGCGTCTGTGCGTGCTGCTGCACACCTCCAGCAAGACTACTCTTATCATGGAAACTAGTCCAGGTCCGCATAACATCCATGAGCATAGCCGCTGGCATAGCCGCTTTACATGGCAGCAAAAAACTGAAGAGAAGGTGCTATGGCGGTGAGGCCACCAAGGACAGAGATGGTGTGACAAGGACTGTGATACATAAGACCCCCTCCGTGCACTCACCGTAACCCCTTTTTCCATCAGTTTTTGAATCCCATCAAGATCCCGCAGACTATAAGAAATGAACTCATGCTTCTGATTCACGTAGACTCGGCCGTCGGTGAGGCAGCCATCGATGTTACAGACCAACAGCTTCACCACCGTGGGCACTTCTTTACCGAAGTACCCAAACCTGCCGGCGAAAAAGAAGACGTTACCTCACCTCACCAGCAGGAGTGCCACTCCTCCCAATTATATATAAAAGGAGGCACTGGAGGAGCATGAGTTGGGGGGGGGGGGGGGTGGTGGTCTCATCTTACCTTTTAACCCTTTGTTCTGCGATCGGCCAGTCCAGGTCAACATCTATGTCTATGCTGTGCTCCGGCTTCATCTCGTAATACGCCATCTTCCCGCCCTGAAAAATAATGCAGAAGTGAGATCGCCAGCTGGCAAATGTGGCCATGTCTGGTACTACAGCTCCAACATATCGGTGTTAGCGGGCCCCAACAATCAGAGCCGGTATATTTTACTGCACATCTCTATAGACACAAAATACAAGATGAGACACTGACCTGCAGGAGGCCGCGGGAGATCAACTCTTTGGTGGCAAAGTAGAAGGAGCCGTTCTCGAATAGTTCACCTCTCCAGTCCTGGCGACGTGGCCGACAAGCAGGGTTCAGGTTCTCCGGCACTGTGCCCTCACCTGTCCGGGACATCACCAGGGTCAGTCATCATTACTCTGAGCTTCCCCCTCCATATAGGATGCTGGGACTTGTAGTGCTGCTGCCCTCCAGGACCCACTCGCCAGTTTCTGGTTACTAGGTTCCTCCTGAAGGCCCTGGCAGTTATCACTAAATAAACCATGGACCATAAGCCTGACCCTCACCTGGCACCTTCACCTCTCGCCAGCGGAACATGTGATGGCGGACGACAGCAAACACGGAGTCATAGCCTTGATTGCGGATCATATCCACCACCTTGGCGAGGTCCAAAGGGTGGAGACACGGAGAGGTGGCCTGGATGTTCCCCACGATGTCCACCTCTGCAGAAGGAAAGAGCGTCAGGCCGCGTTGCTGCAGCTTATGGAAAGTGGCGCAAGATGGCGGCAGCAACGCGCAAAATGTAATAACGTAATCACATAACTCTTGATAATGAACAACAATCATGGACCAACACAAGGGAGACTGAGACCTTCCAGTCATGAAACAGGAGGGTCAGGATGAGCATGGAAACGGCTGTGACTGCAGCGACTGCAACGGGGGAGATGACTTTTGCAGCCACTATGGATTGTAAGCTCTTAAGACAAGGTATAAAGAAGCAGAAGACAACTAGGTTAGGGGTGTAAAGTACAAATCAGGGGGTCACTAACACCCCGAGAGCAAGGGGGAAAATTTCCGAACTACCATATGACTGCCCGGCAGGCTATGGGGCGACCAGCGCGGGACTACAAGCCAACGACCAGACCTGGGTGGTGCTGCAGGAACTCCTGGATGGTCTCCAGGGAGGGGGTCGTGTCCTTGGAGACCTCGGCGCTCCTCCGATGGACCTGCGCTCCGAACTCCTTCGCCACTTTCTCAATCTCATCATTGTCTGTAGAAACCCAAACGCTGTAAGACACAGGATACCAATCTTATCATTTAGCGCAAATGTGGTGATCTTCAGAAATATTTCTCCGTTGTGGTAAAAAAAAAAATAAATAGAATCGCAGCGTTAACGACTGTCCAAAGAAGAATATGATATTTACCAGCGTCCCAACCAAGACACCATATGTGTGACGCCGTGGACTACAACTCCCAGCATCTGTGTGTCTGGGTTCCTATGTAGCGAATTAAGGCCGGCTTCAAACTGGCTAGAAATTCGGTACGAGACGCGCAAATCTCGCATGAATATAGTAATACACGATTTGTGCAAATTGTCAGCGCGTCCGATCCTTGCGAGATCTGCCCATTGAAAGCAATGGGAGAAACTCTGCGATCCTCTTTCCCGAAGTGAAACAAAAACGCCTTTCATCTGCGGAAAGATCACATGTTGGCGAGCGCAAAATCGGGCCACGATTCCCATAAATCACGCTCACCCGTGTGAAGTTGTGGATTTTCAACAGAAAAACATTAATCAAAATCAATTTCTACGCCAAAATCTGCACAACTCTAGTGGATTTTGGTGCAGATCGCAGAAGACTTCACCTCTTTAATTGAAAGGCTGCAATCTGCCGCCGATTTTGGTATGGATCTGCACAAAAATCCACCAGGTGTGGACGCACGCTACAACAGAATGGCTTTAGGGCCCTGGGGGTCCCCGTGATAATAGGGGTCAGCAGAGGCATCTCCTCAGGAACAGAAGTCACATAAGGGGATCTCCACTTGGCAAAGGTCACATTAGAGTGTCTTTTTGGCGACCTCGGTCTCCTTGGTAACGGGGGTCACATGGGGCTGTCTCCTTCGTAACAGGGGTCATGTGGGGCTGTCTCCTTGGTAACAGGGTTACATAGGATGAGGGGTGTGTTCTTGGTGATGTGGCTGTAGGTCTACCTGTCGAAGGCTTGGCTGTCCAGCGCGGCCCGCAGCACCCAGGCGATAAGTGGCCTCCCGGCCAGCTTCCTGATGTTCTTCAGTGGGATGCCCTTACTGCCACCCCGGGCCAGTATCACCGCCGCCAGGTGCCCCCGCCGCTCTCCGGAGCCGCCGGCCGCTGCCATGTTCACAAGTCAGGAAGCACCACTTCCGCACACATCAGCCAAAACCTCGGTCATGTGACTGTGGGCTAGTGACCAATTCATCTGGCCAATGATGGGAGGCGCTCCTGTAACCTTTCCACTGCTGGAGAGTTGACTTGTGCTCCAAATACAGCATTGAACCTGGGAGGACAGTTAGGAGTTTAAGAGTTAATCTGCAAGTATTCACTGCCCGGGCTGTGGAGGAAGGCACAACATTATAGGACCACTGAGGGATCTCCGACAGACAACCGCTCAGGAGCTTTCTGCAGCGACAGGCAGAAGGCAACACTGTCAGTCCATGGCAGCCATAACACAGCAACTTCTGCAGCGCTACTGGTTCTGGTAAAACAATAGAAACCTAAATTAGACGACTGTCACACTACGCTTTAGAATGCCACGGAGCAGAAGGAACTCAATACAAAATCTGTTTCATAAAAGAACTATCCCCTGTAACCAGCACTATTCTGTCCTCTACTGTCACCACTATCCTCTGTAACCAGCACTATTCTGTCCTCTATACTGTAACCCTATCCCCTGTAACCAGCACTATTCTGTCCTCTACTATCACCACTATCCCCTGTAACCAGCACTATTCTGTCCTCTACTGTCACCACTATCCCCTATAGCCAGCACTATTCTGTCCTCCATCACCACTATCCCCTGTAACCAGCACTATTCTGTCCTCTTCTGTCACCACTATCCCATGTAACCAGCACTATTCTGTCCTCTTCTGTCACAACTATCCTCTGTACCCAGCACTATTCTGTCCTCTTCTGTCACCACTATCCCCTGTAACCAGCACTATTCTGTCCTCTACTGTCACCACTATCCCCTATAACCAGCACTATTCTGTCCTCCATCACCACTATCCCCTGTAACCAGCACTATTCTGTCCTCTACTGTCACCACTATCCCCTGTAACCAGCACTATTGTGTCCTCTACTCTCACCACTATCCCCTGTAACCAGCACTATTGTGTCCTCTACTGTCACCACTATCCCATGTAACCAGCACTATTCTGTCCTCTTCTGTCACAACTATCCTCTGTAACCAGCACTATTCTGTCCTCTATACTGTAACCCTATCCCCTGTAACCAGCACTATTCTGTCCTCTACTATCACCACTATCCCCTGTAACCAGCACTATTCTGTCCTCTACTGTCACCACTATCCCCTATAGCCAGCACTATTCTGTCCTCCATCACCACTATCCCCTGTAACCAGCACTATTCTGTCCTCTTCTGTCACCACTATCCCATGTAACCAGCACTATTCTGTCCTCTTCTGTCACAACTATCCTCTGTACCCAGCACTATTCTGTCCTCTTCTGTCACCACTATCCCCTGTAACCAGCACTATTCTGTCCTCTACTGTCACCACTATCCCCTATAACCAGCACTATTCTGTCCTCCATCACCACTATCCCCTGTAACCAGCACTATTCTGTCCTCTACTGTCACCACTATCCCCTGTAACCAGCACTATTGTGTCCTCTACTCTCACCACTATCCCCTGTAACCAGCACTATTGTGTCCTCTACTGTCACCACTATCCCATGTAACCAGCACTATTCTGTCCTCTTCTGTCACAACTATCCTCTGTACCCAGCACTATTGTGTCCTCTACTGTCACCACTACCCCCTGTAACCAGCAATATTCTGTCCTCTACTGTCACCACTATCCCCTGTAACCAGCACTATTCTGTCCTCTATCACCACTATCCTCTGTAGCCAGCACTATTCTGTCCTCTACTGTCACCACTATCCCCTGTAACCAGCACTATTTTGTCCTCTTCTGTCACCAGTATCCTCTGTAACCAGCACTATTCTGTCCTCTTCTGTCACCACTATCCTCTGTAACCAGCACTATTCTGTCCTCTTCTGTCACCACTATCCTCTGTAACCAGCACTATTCTGTCCTCTACTGTCACCACTATCCTCTGTAACCAGCACTATTCTGTCCTCTCTACTGTCACCACTATCCTCTGTAACCACCACTATTCTGTCCTCTCTACTGTCACCACTATCCCCTGTAACCAGCACCATTCTGTCCTCTACTGTCACCACTATCCTTTGTAACCAGCACTATTGTGTCCTCTACTGTCACCACTATCCTTTGTAACCAGCACTATTCTGTCCTCTTCTGTCACCACTATCCTCTGTAACCAGCACTATTCTGTCCTCTACTGTCACCACTATCCTCTGTAACCAGCACTATTCTGTCCTCTCTACTCTCACCACTATCCTCTGTAACTAGCACTATTCTGTCCTCTCTACTGTCACCACTATCCCCTGTAACCAGCACTATTCTGTCCTCTATTGTCACCACTATCCTTTGTAACCAGCACTATTGTGTCCTCTACTGTCACCACTATCCCCTGTAACCAGCACTATTGTGTCCTTTACTGTCACCACTATCCTCTGTAACCAGCACTATTCTGTCTACTGTCACCACTATCCCCTGTAACCAGCACTATTCTGTCCTCTACTGTCACCACTATCCCCTGTAACCAGCACTATTCTGTCCTCTACTGTCACCACTATCCCCTGTAACCAGCACTATTCTGTCCTCTACTGTCACCACTATCCTTTGTAACTAGCACTATTCTGTCCTCTACTGTCACCACTACCCCCTGTAACCAGCACTATTCTGTCCTCCATCACCACTATCCCCTGTAACCAGCACTATTCTGTCCTCTTCTGTCACCACTATCCCCTGTAACCAGCACTATTCTGTCCTCTTCTGTCACCACTATCCTCTGTAACCAGCACTATTCTGTCCTCTTCTGTCACCACTATCCTCTGTAACCAGCACTATTCTGTCCTCTACTGTCACCACTATCTTCTGTAACCAGCACTATTCTGTCCTCTCTACTCTCACCACTATCCTCTGTAACCAGCAGTATTCTGTCGTCTACTGTCACCACTATCCCCTGTAGCCAGCACTATTCTGTCCTCTTTACTGTCACCACTATCCCCTGTAACCAGCACTATTCTGTCCTCTACTGTCACCTATATCGTTTGTAACCAGCACTATTGTGTCCTCTACTGTCACCACTATCCTTTGTAACCAGCACTATTCTGTCCTCTCTACTCTCACCACTACCCCCTGTACCCAGCACTATTCTGTCCTCTACTGTCACCACTACCCCCTGTAACCAGCACTATTCTGTCCTCCATCACCACTATCCCCTGTAACCAGCACTATTCTGTCCTCTTCTGTCACCACTATCCCCTGTAACCAGCACTATTCTGTCCTCTTCTGTCACCACTATCCTCTGTAACCAGCACTATTCTGTCCTCTTCTGTCACCACTATCCTCTGTAACCAGCACTATTCTGTCCTCTACTGTCACCACTATCTTCTGTAACCAGCACTATTCTGTCCTCTCTACTCTCACCACTATCCTTTGCAACCAGCACTATTCTGTCCTCTACTGTCACCACTATCCTCTGTAACCAGCAGTATTCTGTCGTCTACTGTCACCACTATCCCCTGTAGCCAGCACTATTCTGTCCTCTTTACTGTCACCACTATCCCCTGTAACCAGCACTATTCTGTCCTCTACTGTCACCTATATCGTTTGTAACCAGCACTATTGTGTCCTCTACTGTCACCACTATCCTTTGTAACCAGCACTATTCTGTCCTCTCTACTCTCACCACTATCCTCTGTAACTAGCACTATTCTGTCCTCTCTACTGTCACCACTATCCTTTGTAACCAGCACTATTCTGTCCTCTTCTGTCACCACTATCCTCTGTAACCAGCACTATTCTGTCCTCTACTGTCACCACTATCTTCTGTAACCAGCACTATTCTGTCCTTTCTACTCTCACCACTATCCCCTGTAACCAGCACTATTCTGTCCTGTCTACTGTCACCACTATCCTTTGTAACCACCACTATTCTGTCCTGTCTACTGTCACCACTATCCTTTGTAACCAGTACTATTCTATCCTCTCTTCTGTCACCACTATCCTTTGTAACTAGCACTATTCTATCCTCTCTACTGTCACCACTACCCCCGGTAACCAGCAGTATTCTGTCCTCTTCTATCACCACTATCCCCTGTAACCAGCACTATTCTGTCATCCACTGTCACTACTATCCTTTGTACCAGAGTCACCAAGATACCCAGGAATCAACTACTGCGATACACAGAGAAGGAAGGAAATGATCGTGTACCTCTAATAGTGACCTACAACTCACAGCTAGAGGTACTAAGGAAGATTGCAAGGAAACTCCATCATACCCTACACAAGGATGACCGTCTGAAAACCATATTCCCAGGCCCTCCCTTCTCATGTTACAGGCAACCTCCAAGTCTAAGGAACTTTATAATCAGGGGTGCATTACCCTCTGACACACAAAAAGGAACTTATCCCTGCAATGTAAGGAGCTGTAAGACCTGCTCACATGTACTTACAATGGTCGGGATACAAATCCCCAACACACAGCAAGATACCAAGGACATTCACATGTTATACATCCAATGTTGTATACCTGATCTGGTGCAGTGAATGTCCTGTTGGGGGCCTTTACGTTGGAGAAACTGAGGAAAAACTGAAAGCGAGGATGAGTTCTCACCACCACACAATTAAAGAAAGAAAGGCAGAATTACCTGTGGTTAAGAATTGTTCTAGTCACGAACACAACATAGAACATATGAAAGTCACTATATTAAAAGGCAGTTGCAAGTAACAAAGCCATATAAGAATTTGGGAGTACAAACTTATAACAACTTTTGACACTTTCAACAGAGGCCTAAATTCTTCAAGAGGATTCATGCGTGGCTGGGAAGCATGAGAAATCTATAGCACAGATAACACTCTGGCCTGGTGACCCCCTAATAATAATTCAGAGACCATCAAACTTTCACAATCAGTGCACTATTTAGGGATTTAATTATTTCTCTACTCATCCTTTTCTGGTAAAAAAAAATAAATTGCAAATTAATCACATTCATGTCTGTGCCTTGTCATAAGTATGTGTGTATATATATGTATGCCTCCTAGGATCTATTTCATTAAGCCTGAGGAAGAATCCTGAGTAGGTAGGAAAGCTCACTATAACATCATGTATTTTTGTTAGCCATTAAAAGGTATTATATCTGCAAGATTGCTTGGTTTCTCTTGCTGAGAATAATCACACATTTCTATAAGAGATAAGAAGAGACATAAAAAGGTAACAAATAAAGGTGCCATTCAACTTCCTGGTTGTATTACAAAACTGCCCCTTGTCACCTGGACGCCAACTATGATCCATCCATAGTTTCGCTATTTGGACAGTGCTGAGGAAGTCGCCATCAAGACGCGCTCCATGTCCCGTTATCTCCCGCCCTCTATCAGGGATATTATGTGTTCAGCGAACTCCTCAATGGCGCCGCAGCTGCCTCCTTGTGTGCAGGAAAAGCTGTCCGTCATCTTGGCGGCAGTGGATGCGTCTGCTGGGACCCCGCTGTTGCTGGCGAACTTCAAACACTCCACATCAGAGTCACTGTATCCTGCAGGGGGCAGAAAACAAGGTGATCATCACAGCAATGGGGGAGGAAAGGGACCTGCAATAGACTGCGTCTGCCAGACTACAACTTCCAACATGCACCGAGACACTGATATAAGGGATACTTTACACCCCTCAAAATAAAAAAGGCCACCGCAAGTATCAGCCACCATCTTCTGTTGCCCTGAACAGCAATCAATGGAAAGAGACTGACCTGTGGCTGTTAGAGTATGCTGGGGATTGTAGTACCTCAAAAGCTTAAAGGGGTTGTCCCGCGCCGAAACGTTTTTTTTTTAAATTCAATAGGCCCCCCGTTCGGCGCGAGACAAACCCAATGCATGTGTTAAAAAAAAAAAAGTTTAGTACTTATCCGAATACCCACGCTGCGGCGACTTCTTCCTTACTTTAGTAAGATGGCCGCCGGGATCTTCACCCACGATGCACCGCGGGTCTTCTCCCATGGTGCACCGTGGGCTCTGTGCGGTCCATTGCCGATTCCAGCCTCCTGATTGGCTGGAATCGGCACACGTGACGGGGCGGAGCTACGAGGACCAGCTCTCCGGCACGAGCGGCCCCATTCACCAAGGAGAAGACCGGACTGCGCAAGCGCGTCTAATCGGGCGATTAGACGCTGAAATTAGACGGCACCATGGAGACGAGGACGCCAGGAACGGAACAGGTAAGTGAATAACTTCTGTATGGCTCATAATTAATGCACGATGTACATTACAAAGTGCATTAATATGGCCATACAGAAGTGTATAACCCCACTTGCTTTCGCGGGACAACCCGTTTAAGAGCCGCAGTAGTACACTATCTCAGGGTCCCTTTAAATAACCTTATAATGATAGGTGGAGTCTCTTTCTGCATCTATGACCAGTCCAGAGGCCCCTCCCCCATTATAGCGCCATATATGTGATACGTAGAGTTTGGCATTTGTAGGTTTACATGTGTCCAGGAGACCCCGCCCCCTCCACACTCACCCATGTACGCCACCTCATTGAAGGACAGTCCTATCTCACTCATGCACTTCTGCAGCACGGCCATCTTGTTGGTAGCGTTCACCACGACCTCACACAGAAGATTCATTGTGGAGATCACGGATGGACGAATGTTCCTCTGCGAGATTAACAGGGACTGAGAAAGACAAAACAAAGTAGAGAAAAGTTAGAGGGGAAGGTGGGACAATGGTGGGGAAATAAGGGAACATACAGCACAATACTGAGGGGAAGGCAAAATGGACGCAAGGGCAGTCGGGAAAGGGGGCAGGACAGCGAAGACAGTCAGGAGAGGCGGCAGGACAGTGAGGGCAGTCGGAAGGGTGGGGCTCATAAAAATAAGGGAAAAGCGTGGAGTCAGCGAGGACACTTGGAAGAGGCAGCAGGGCAGTGAAGACAGTCAGGCGAGATGACGAGATAGTGATGATAATCAGAAAAGGTGGTGGAAAAGCTCTGACAGTCAGGAGAGGCAGCGTGACAGTTTGGACAGTCAGGAGAGGGAACTAGACAGCAAGGGCAGGCATGAGAGGTGGCAGGACAGCAAGGGCAGTCGTGAGGGGCATCAGGACAGCAAGGAAAGTTGGGAGAGGTGGCAGGTCAGCGCGGGCAGTTGTGAGAGGTGGCAGGACAGCGAGGGCAGTTGTGAGAGACAGCAGGACAGCGAGGACAGTCGGGAAAGGTGACAGAACAGCTAAGACAGTCGTGAGAGGGGGCAGGACAGTGTTGGCAGTCGAAAGAGGTGGTAGGACAGTGAAGACAGCTGAGAGAGGCAGCAGAACTGCGTGGGCAATCATAATAAGTGGCAGGACAGTGAGGAAGGTCAGAAGAGGTGGCGGGACAGTGAGGACAGCTGGGAAAGGCCTCAGAACAGCAAGGGCAGTCGGGAGAGTCGACAGGATGACAAGGACAGTTGGGAGAGGCGGCAAGACAGCAAGGGCAGTCGAGAGAGGTGGCGAAACAGCAAGGGCAGTTGAGAGAGGTGTTGGTACAGTAAGGACAGTCAGGAGAGGTGGCAGGACAGCGAGGAAGGTCGGGAGAAGTGGCTGGACAGTGAGAGCAATCAGGAGAGGTGGTAGAACAGTGAGGACAGTCGGGAGAGGCAGCGGGACAGCGAGGACAGTTGGGAGAGGTGGCTGGACAGCAAGAGCAGTCGGAAGAGGCGGGTGGGACAGTGAGGACAGTCGGGAAAGATGGTGGGACAATAAGGACAGTCGAGAGAGGCAGCAGAACAGCAAAAATAGTTGAGAGAGGCGACGGGACAGTGAGGACAGTTGGGAGAGGTGGCAGGACAGCGAGGACAGTGGGGAGAGGCGTCGGGATAGCAAGAACAGTTGAAAGAACATGGGGAGACATTGCGGGCAGTAAAAGATAGCAGGGCAGTGAGGACAGTCGGGAGAGGTGGCAGAACAATGAAGGGAAGGCAGGCAAACAGCAAGGATAGTCGAGAGAGGCAGGCAGGCAGTGAGGGCAGCAAAATGTGGCATGAGATAGCAAGGGCAGTTGGAAGAGGTGTTACAACAATGAGGGGAAGGCAGGAAAACAGCTATGAAAGTTGGGAGGGGCAGCACTTAGCAGAGGGTGTGATTGCAGCAAGGACAGTCAGATGTGGTGCAATAGTGAAGGCAGCCAGACATCGGAGAACCTACCAAAGTTGATAAACCCCTTCCTTCATTCACTCACTGTGACCCCCCTTTGTACCCACTGCGACCCCTCTGTGCACCCACCATGACCCCTTCCTGCACCCACCGTGACCCCTTCATGCACCCACCATGACCCCTTGATCCAACAGTTTCTGTATCCCATGGAGATCTCGTAGACTGTAGGAAACTAGTGCTCATGACTGGTGTAGATTTGGCCATTGGTGAGGCAGCTATCAATGTTACAGACCAACAACTTACCAAAATAACCAAACCTGCCTGGGCAAATAAAGACATTACCTCACCTCACCAGCAGGAGCACTACTCATCCCACCTATGTATACAGGAGGCATTGGAGGAGACTGAGTTGTGGTGGGTTTGGTCCCATCTTACTTTTTAATCTTTTGTCCTGCGATTGGCCAGTCCAGCTCGACATCTATGTCTACGCTGTGTTCCAGCTTCATTTTATAATACCCAATCTTTCCAGCCTCAAAAGAAATAGGATATCAAAACTGTGAGCAGCGCAGAAGTGACATCAAGAGCTATACAATAATAGGCTACAATGCTAATAAACTTGGCCTAGGATAGACCATTAGGGTGCCATTCTTATGAGTGTGGCCATGTCTGGTACTGTAGCTCCACCCTTTTAGTCTCAGCTGGTACCAACAATCAGAGCTGGTATATTTTACTGCACGGCTCTATCGAAATACTAATGACCACCTGTCCGTGAGTGACAGTGTGAGTGTGTGAGTTACATATGATGATGTCTCCGTCATGTGATCAGTCACCGGGCCTCTGAGCTCCGCCCCTGATTACATGACGGTGATATGTCCTTCATTCCTGTGCACTGAATGAGGGATTTCATGTGATCAGTTATCAGGGCTCCACACGGCTGCTGTCCGGCTCTGCTGGTTTGGCACCTGTGATGACGCCACCGTCGTGGGATCAGAGGCGTAGCTCAGAGCCTCGGTGACTGATCACTTGACGGTATATAGGCAAAGAAATTCAGCAGCACTCAATTCAATATCCTGTTTATCGAGAAGGATAATGAAAATTGCACAGCCACGTTCCAGGAGCCATGGACCTCCAGCTCCCTCCAAAGTCCAACAAGAGCGCAAGTAGTGGCAGCAACAATGGTGTAATTTCTAAGTAAAGAGACTCTTTATTGGTCCATGCTAAAAAACAGGCAAGACTTTCTGTCTTCTGGCGCATGCACTCTTGGAGCCTGAGACGCAGATGGCATCATTATAGACATGCAGTTGGCGATCTGAAGGATGGACTTATTGGTATGTTTTATCTTACAGGTGTTAATGTGGGGGTGTGCACTTGTCTTGGTGTTGATGTATGCGATATGTGTATAAAAGACTAGCATTGTGATATTTCTGCAGGCTTGAGAAAGACCCAAAGGTCGAAACATTGCCTGTGTTTTAGCTAGAGCAATAAAGATTCCCTTTTACTTGTAAATTACACTGTTGTTGCCACTACTTGCGCTGCCACTACTTGTTGATCACATGACAATGACATCGTCACAAGTCCTGTAAGCACGCAGCTGCTGTCCGGCTCTGCTGGCTTAGGACCTTTGATCAACTCCAATGCCTTCCACTATATTATATCAGTAATAGAGATCAGCAAGCACACTCGTCCGAGCTTGATACTCGTTCGAGCATTAGGGTGTTCGAGATGCTCGTTACTCGAGACGAGCACCACGCGGTACTCGAGTCAATTCCATTTCCTTTCCTGCATGCTTAGCGCCATTTTTTAGCCAATAGACATGCAGGGAAGGCATTACCACTTCCTCCTGTGACGTGCCAGCCCTATCCCACCCCACAGCAGTGAGTGGCTGGTGAGATCAAGTGACCGCCGAGTACTTAAAGCGGTCGCGCCCGCGGCTCGTCTCAGACACACACTGGGAGAGATCAGGGAGAGTGCTGCTGCTGCTATAGGGAAAGTGTTAGTGTAGGTTCCTGTCCTCAAGAACCCCAACAGTCCTTCTTAGGGCCACATCTGACCGTGTGCATTACTATTGTGGCTGCTTGGAGCAGTTTTGCACAAATTTTTTTTTTTTCATCTCGGGCTGTGCAGGCCATTACAGCTATAGCGTTCTCAGTCTGCAGTCAATTATGCAGAGTATAGGGACAGTGCTGGTGAGACAGGGACAGTGGTAGTGTAGAATCCTGTCTACAAGAACCCCAACGGTCCTTCTTAGGGCTACCTGTGACCGTCTAAATTTTACAGGGTGTCTGGTGGGAGTTGTAGTCCATCACTATTGCACAGCTAGGCCTGTTTGCAGCCTTCCGTCTAATTTTTTTCAGCCTGGAGTTTGCATTACAATACCGCTCTCAGCGACAAAGTGTACGCAAACAATTCCATGATTAATTACACCAGTCTGTGTCCGCAGTGAATTTGAGACCCACAGCGTACAGCCTACGCAGCCACTTACAGAGGTAAAGTTATATACACACTATTCAGCCTGTATTCTATTTTTTTTTTTTTAAAAAGCCCCTTCGTTGGACTACCTTTCACTGTTTTAATTTTACTGGGTGTCTGGTGGGAGTTTCAGTCTATCAGTATTGCTGTTAGGCCTGTTTGCGGCCTTCCTGACTATTTTTTTCTGCCTGCAGTTTGCCTTACAATACCGCTCTAAATGTTACAGGGGTCTGCTTATACTGCTGCTACAGAAATGTTACTGGGGTCTGCCTATACTCCTACAGAAATAGTACTGAGGTCTGCCTATACTGCTGCTACAAAAATGGTACTGGGGTCTGCCTATGCTTCTGCTACTTCTGCTACATGTCTGCTACATAAATGTTACAGGGGTCTGCTTATACTGCTGCTACAGAAATGTTACTGGGGTCTGCCTATACTTCTACTACAGAAATGGTACTGGGGTCTGCCTATACTGCTGCTACAAAAATGGTACTGGGGTCTGCCTATGCTTCTGCTACATAAATGTTACAGGGGTCTGCTTATACTGCTGCTACAGAAATGTTACTGGGGTCTGCCTATACTTCTACTACAGACATGTTACATGGGTCTGCCTATGTTTCTGCTACATAAATGTTACAGGGGTCTGCTTATACTGCTGCTACAGAAATGTTACAGGGGTCTGCCTATACGTCGGCTACAGAAATGTTACTGGGATCTGTCTATACTGTTACTACAGAAATGTTACAGGGGTCTGCGTATACTTCTGTTACAAAAATGTTACTGGGGTCTGCCTATGCTTCTGCCACGTAAATGTTCTAGGGGTCTGCCTATACTGCTGCTACAGAAATGTTACTGGGTTCTGCCTATACTTCTGCAGAAATGGTAATGGGGTCTGCGTATACTGCACCTACAAAAATGGTACTGGGGTCGGTCTATACTTCTGCTACATAAATGTTACAGGGGTCTGCCTATACTGCTGCTACAGAAATGTTAGAGGGAACTGCGTATAAACAATAAAAACATTGAACACTATTTAAAAACACACTAACGAAAAAATATAGAAACAATCTTTAAAAATGTACACATGTTAATTTTAAATGGGTGCCTTCCGGCAAAAGGAAAACAACTGTTAGAATCAAGAACTTTGGATTAGTATTACTTTTTTTTAACAATGTAGATATGAATTCCCTTCACTAAGAACATAACGGTACAATTATTTTGGTTTTAAAACATACAGTTAGGGCCAGAAATATTTGGACAGTAACACAATTTTCGCGAGTTGGGCTCTGCATGCCACCGGATTGGATTTGAAATGAAGCCTCTACAACAGAATTCAAGTGCAGATTGTAACGTTTAATTTAAAGGGTTGAACAAAAATATCTGATCGAAAATGTAGGAATTGTACACATTTCTTTACAAACACTCCACATTTTAGGAGCTCAAAAGTAATTGGACAAATAAACATAACCCAAACAAAATATATTTTTTTCAATATTTTGTTGCGAATCCTTTGGAGGCAATCACTGCCTTAAGTCTGGAACCCATGGACATCACCAAACGCTGGGTTTCCTCCTTCTTAATGCTTTGCCAGGCCTTTACAGCCGCAGCCTTCAGGTCTTGCTTGTTTGTGGGTCTTTCCGTCTGAAGTCTGGATTTGAGCAAGTGAAATGCATGCTCAATTGGGTTAAGATCTGGTGATTGACTTGGCCATTGCAGAATGTTCCACTTTTTTGCACTCATGAACTCCTGGGTAGCTTTGGCTGTATGCTTGGGGTCATTGTCCATCTGTACTGTGAAGCGCCGTCCGATCAACTTTGCAGCATTTGGCTGAATCTGGGCTGAAAGTATATCCCGGTACACTTCAGAATTCATCCGGCTACTCTTGTCTGCTGTTATGTCATCAATAAACACAAGTGACCCAGTGCCATTGAAAGCCATGCATGCCCATGCCATCACGTTGCCTCCACCATGTTTTACAGAGGATGTGGTGTGCCTTGGATCATGTGCCGTTCCCTTTCTTCTCCAAACTTTTTTCTTCCCATCATTCTGGTACAGGTTGATCTTTGTCTCATCTGTCCATAGAATACTTTTCCAGAACTGGGCTGGCTTCTTGAGGTGTTTTTCGGCAAATTTAACTCTGGCCTGTCTATTTTTGGAATTGATGAATGGTTTGCATCTAGATGTGAACCCTTTGTATTTACTTTCATGGAGTCTTCTCTTTACTGTTGACTTAGAGACAGATACACCTACTTCCCTGAGAGTGTTCTGGACTTCAGTTGATGTTGTGAACGGGTTCTTCTTCACCAAAGAAAGTATGCGGCGATCATCCACCACCGTTGTCTTCCGTGGACGCCCAGGCCTTTTTGAGTTCCCAAGCTCACCAGTGAATTCCTTTTTTCTCAGAATGTACCCGACTGTTGATTTTGCTACTCCAAGCATGTCTGCTATCTCTCTGATGGATTTTTTCTTTTTTTTCAGCCTCAGGATGTTCTGCTTCACCTCAATTGAGAGTTCCTTTGACCGCATGTTGTCTGGTCACAGCAACAGCTTCCAAATCCAAAACCACACACCTGGAATCAACCCCAGACCTTTTAACTACTTAATTGATTACAGGTTAACGAGGGAGACGCCTTCTGAGTTAATTGCAGCCCTTAGAGTCCATTGTCCAATTACTTTTGGTCCCTTGAAAAAGAGGAGGCTATGCATTACAGAGCTATGATTCCTAAACCCTTTCTCCGATTTGGATGTGGAAACTCTCATATTGCAGCTGGGAGTGTGCACTTTCAGCCCATATTATATATATAATTGTATTTCTGAACATGTTTCTGTAAACAGCTAAAATAACAAAACTTGTGTCACTGTCCAAATATTTCTGGCCCTAACTGTATAAGGGTTAAAAGCAGATGGATTATAAATGGTCGATGGATCAAACATGGCAGCTGGGTTATTGTCATGAGAGGCAGGAGCCTGAAAACTAGGTTGCAAAGGATATGATGGCCAAAAAGGGGCTGTTCCTTGTATGGGGTTTGGCTGGTTAGCTGGGGGCACACTATGAAAATTCTTGTTGTTCTGGATTGCAATCTCCTGCAGGTTATTTGACAGTAAACACAGAAGGTTTATCAGCTTTGGCATACCCACTTCTGCCACCCCAGTGCTCTGCTGCCCTACAGCTGGAAGCCCTTGTTCTGCCATCAGGTTCTCCTCTCTTTGGACATCTTCTAATATAGATAAGAATATTTCATCGGGAACATCCAGCTCCTTCTCTCTTTGTATCTTGCGGACTTTTCTGGGACAAGAAGACCAACATGTATGGTTTGGAAGAAATAGGACCAATAAAATATTAGGATGATCATCATCAAGACCTGGCCCCCCTAAGGGTTGAAGTTTGGAAGGTAATGGTTGGCATGCTGCCAGGAATAATGAAGGCTTCCATCTTGTTGGTACTGATAATTACATATTTTAGTTTACAGCTGAGGTAGGAATAGAGCCGACTAGAACACAGCATCCCTGGAGGTCTGGGGACAGAGTTACAGCAGGCACATATCCTTGGTGGAAGCAGGCCAGATGAGATCCACATACTCCCAGACTGATTCTGGACTGATGAAGCCTTTACTTGTGATCGTCTTTGGTAATTCCTGACAAAGATGAGTGGTATAGCCAGAAACTTGCATTGCAAACACTTTGAAATGCTTAATAGAAAACATATGAATGAAGCCTTTCCATATTTCAGATTGAGATGAGGAGGAGTTCTGACTTTTAGTACCTAGAATATCCTTTTTATTGCTATCAAATGCCCCTCTTGTCTCAGAAAATAATAGCTTTTCCACATAGCTGTTGTCGCTTCCACTTTTGTTTTGTGGCTTTACTTTTGTCCATTGGCTCATATTCGTATCTGAAGGTTTGATTTTGCCCATGGAGGCAAAATTAAAGGTGGAGGCGCGGAACTGAGCCTGACCCTGGGCCCGCTAACGTGCTTCCCACACAGACTTTAGCGGGTCCTGGTCATGGTGTCTTGGCCTTGTAATGCCACCTCCTCCTCCTGCTTAGGGTCAGGTGATCAGCACTGGGCATCATGTATTTTCTCCCGTGTTACCACAGTTATCTGAGACACTGGTTTGGGCCAAAGAAGAGGAGCGTTACTGCATTGATGAGACCTTCACAGCTGTACTACCATCGAGTCCGCTCTATGCCTACGATTGTTGAGGGTGTGTGCAGAGACCTATGTCCTCGGCACAGTGAAAGTCTGGCATGTTTGGGCACTATCATTTCTTCATGTTTATTACTGTCTTTGGGTTCCTTCAGCTCGCCTACGCTGTGGGTGCACAAAGACTTCCCATAGCGGTGATTTACCTGTCCGTCACAAAGTCACTGACTGACTTGGGTAGGGTGCATAGCGCAGATGGCTTTCCCCTTGCGGTGTCGATAGAGCTATCTGACACCTAGACAGAATGAATACTGTGTGGGCACATGGACTTCCCATTGCTATGTCAGTCACAACACCTTGGGTCTCACAAGGTGTTTTCTGGGACCGAGCCTGGCCAAGGGCCCGCTCACATCCTTCCCACACAGGCTACAGTGGGTCCTGGTCATGGTTTCTTGGCCTTGTAAGGCCACCTCCTCCTCTTGCTTGGGGTCAGGGGATCAGCGATGCGCATCATGTATTTCTTCTCGTATTACCAGAGTTATCTGAGAAACTCATTTGGGCCAAAGGAGAGGACGGAGCGTTACTGCATTAATGAGACGTTCACTGCTGTACTAGCAGCATCAGAGTCCGCTTCATGCCCGTGATTGCTGAGGCTGTGGGCCGAGGCCTATGTCCTGGGGGAACTGCAACTGCGCCAGGTTGGGCCTGTGGAACTTTTTCCTGGCTAATCCAGTCTTTGGAGCGGTGAAAGAAAACGTAACTGATTTAATGAGACCTTCACAGGTGTACTAGCATCGAAGTCTGCTTCATGCCTACGATTGCTGAAGCTGTGGGCCGAGACCTATGTCGTCGGCGCAGTGTAAGTCTGCCATGTTTGGCCACTCTGATTTCTTTATTGTTCATGTCTTGGGTTGCGTTGGACCCACCTATGCTGTTGGTGCACACAGACTTCCCATTGCGGTGTTTGACCTGTCTGGCACAAAGACACTGTCTGACTTGGGTAGGGGCAGAGTGCAGATGGCTTTCTCCTTGCGGTGTCGATTGAGCTTTCCGACACCTAGACACATGGATTCCCCATAGCTATGTAACTCGAGGCCACGCTTGCAGCTGCTGATGGAGGTTGGCACTTTATTGGAATGAAGATCGAACGTCAATTTCTCATTGATTCTCAACAGCATTGTGGGCTATCGCCCCCCCCCCTTTTAAAGAGGGTCGCTGCCTGGCCCTGCGAACCCTCTGCAGTGTGTGCCTCCGGTTCCTCCTCATCGCAAACGCACTTATAAATAGACATGAGGGTGGTGTGGCTATGAAGCGAGCGTGTGGCATGAGGGCAGCTGAAGGCTGCGCAGGGACACTTTTGTGTGCGCTGCGGACGCAGGGTCGTGCGCGCGCGCGCGCGGGGGGGGGGGGGTTGGGCAGCAAGTAACCCAGGAGAAGAGGCAGCGGGTGTGACCCGCAGGCAGTGATTGTGCTTGGTTGGAAGTAGTGTGGTGCTTAGCTAAGATGTGCCTTGCTACTGAGGGTTTGTCCGAAGTAAAAATTGTTAAGGGGATGGGGGCACACTCTTGCCGCTTTTGTGGCTTAATAGTGGGACCTGGGAGCCTGAGATGCAGCCGTTGCCCTATCCGTTTCTGTGGCGTTTCCATCACTTTCGTAGGTTTTCCAGATTTTCACAAGTAAAAACCTGACGTTTGCAATTGGAGGGGGCGGGGCAGGGGGTAGAGCTAAGCCCCGCCCACCCTGCCCACTCCTATTGCAAACCGCTCGGAGGGGAGGAGAGAGGCAGAGAGCAGATGAGGGTAAGGAAAGAGGGGGGGGGGGACTGCTCAGATGAAAGCGTATATCGGCCAGCCGTGAAAATGCCGATCGATATACACTCATGTAAATAAGCCCTTAAAGTTATCAAAAAAGCCGTATAATACCCCAAATGACACCCATAAAAACTACAGCTCATGTCGCAAAAAATAAGCCTTCACAGAGCTCCATCCATGGAAAAATAAAAAAATTATTGGACTTTGAATGCAGCGATTTAGAAAAAATAAAAAAAAAGGGTTTTTATTACGGAAAAGTAGAAAAACCTTACAAAAAATAGTTTTGGTATCGTTGCAATCGTACCGACCCACAGAAAAAATGTCTTGTGTCATTTATGCTGCATGATTAACGCTGTAAAAGAAAAAAAAACAATGACAGAATTGATGTGTTTTCTCTCCCTGCTATCAATAAAAGTTTTACAATATAGTCTACGCACCCAAGAATGGCAGCAATAAAAACTACAGTTCACCACGCAAAAAACAAGCCCTCATATGGCCAAGTCAACGGAAAAATAAAAAACTTATGGCTTTTAAAATTGGGGATGAAAATGCACGAAAAAATCGTTGCATCCTTAATGCCAAAATGGGCCGTGTCCTTAAAAGGGTTAAGGCTGTAAAATCCCCATAATCAATGGCAGAATTAATATTTTCTCTCACGGTTCTCCAAAAACAATTAATGAAAGTTCTACAATACATTATATGGACCCAAAGATGGTGCCAATAAAAACTACAGCTCATCATACAAATAACAACCCTCATCCGGCCGTATCGACGGAAAAACAAAAAAAGTTATGATTTTTGAAAAGTGGAGATGCATAATGCAGTACCACAAAATGAACACTGGGGGGCAGTGGAGTCACATCAGTAATCCTCATAGGGTCCAGATAGAAGAGACAAGTCAGGGGTAAACAAGAGGGGCTGATAGTAATCCACAGCGAGCGAGCTTGACTACTGTCCAAGCTGGACGTCACCACTGGTCACCCATCAAGGACTATCTGACTGCCCACATAGCAGCGGGCGGATCATTGTGTATCACTCTGCTCTGGGCAAGAAGGATACAGGGTTTCTACCCAGCTTTCCCAGAGTCATGAGTGGCGGTCCTGACTACTAAGACAGCGATACATCTGCCAGGGACACGTCTGCCGGTTTCCACATCTCGCACTCTTGTCCACGGTCGCCCCCTCTAATATGCCACCATGACTATCGTCAGAGGGAGGACCCCACAACTGTGACAGGACACGGCTGGAGAGAGTAGAGCTCAGGAGGTGAGCCAGATACCAGTCAGTGAGGACAGAGAATCCAGCGCTAGAACGTCTCGGCTCCGAGCTCCTTTAACCTTATTCTGGTTAAGTATCACGGTTGCCCACGATGCCAGGGCTGGTGCATAGACATATGTGAACCTCGTGTTGGCGGAGGGCCTGTGAGCATTATTATTTGGATAAAGCAAAAAGATCAAAAAGGTAACAGAAACTGTGAGACACGAGCGTGATGACGGGGTGGCAATTGTGAAATACTGGAAATGACTGACAGCATTTACGGAAATAAAAGAATTCTTACCCCCCATCCAGATCTGTAACTGCTGCGGTCACATCTCACACTGGGGGTCTCTTTTCCATCCAAGTGCAGGAAGAGTCAGCATTCTCCCATGACCCCGACCTCCGTGATGAGAGTCACCGCAGGCTGTGCAGCATCTCATCCTCTCTGGGGATCAGTCCTCATTACTGGGAGGGCAAACAGGAAAAGGCGCAAATTATTAGAGGGCACAAGATGCAGTCATGTAATACACAGAAGCAACAATGTATACAGAATGTAACACCCAGTATCCGTATATATACAGTGCACAGTACCATTTCTCCTCTGATTATATATATATATATATATATATATATATATATATATATATACACATACATATACACACACACACACTCGGTCAGAAAAACAATCCAGCCTCTAGAGTCCAAGTTTAGTTTGTGCGCTGACAATGCCCCTGCTTGTGTCTGGAGACCTCAGGGTGAGCACCTCAATCCTGCCCCTGCTGGTGTGATGGTCTGGGGGGGGCCATCACATACGACAATCATTCCCCCCTAGTAGTGGTACAAGGGACAATGACAGCTCAGGACATCCTGCAGCCACATGTGTTCCTCTCATGGCGGCTTCTAGCAGGATAATGCTCAGCCGCACACACAAGGGGGTCACAGGAAGCCCCCACAACATTGTCACACTTTTTTGACCGGTATGGGACCATCTGGGATGTCAACTTTCAAAGACTACAAGTTTACATGATCTAGAAGCTCAGTTACAGCAAATGTGGAGTGATATGCCGCAGGATACCATACAGAACCTGTATACCTCCATGCCCGCCTGTATCATATCTTGTATCCAAGCTAGAGGCGGTACAACAAGGTACTAAAGCCTTCATGCCCGTCTGTATCACATCTTGTATCCAAGCTAGAGGCGGTACAACAGGGTACTAAAGCCTCCATGCCCACCTGTATCACATCTTGTATCCAAGCTAAAGGTGGTCCAACAGGGTACTAGAGCCTCCATGCCCACCAGTAGGGCATCATATGACCAAGATACATGTGGTAGAACATGGTACTAGATCATCCATTCCCGCCCATATCACATCTTGCATCCAAGTTAGAGGTGGTACAACAGGGTACTAGAGTCTCCATGCCCACCCAATTCACGTCTTGTATCCAAGCTACAGGTGGTGCAATAGGGTTCTAGAGCCTCCATGCTTGCCCATATCACATCTTCTATCCAAGCTTGAGGCAGCTGAACAAGATACCAGAGCCTCCACACTCGCCCGTATCACATCTTGCATCCAAGCTAGAGGTGGCCCAACAAGGTACTAGAGCCTCCATTCCTACCTGTATCACATCTTGTATCAAAACTAGAGGTGGTACAACAGGGCACTAGAATCTCCATGCCCACCTGAATCACATCTTGTATCCAAGCTAGAGTCGGCCCAATAGGGTACTAGAACCTGCCTGGTTTTCCGTATCACATCTTGTATCCAAGCTACAGTTGATATGACAGTGTACTAGAGCCTCCATGCTTGCCCGAATCACATCTTGCATCCAAGCAAGAGGCAGCCCAACAGGAAATTAGAGCCTCCATTCCCACCCGAATCACATCTTGCATCCAAGCTAAAGACTGCCCAACAAGGTATTAGATCCTCCACGCTTGCCCATATCACATCTTGTATCCAAGATATAGGCGGTAGAACAAGGTACTAGAGCCTCTATGTCCCACTTTAACACATCTTGCATCCAAGCATGAGACAGCCCATCAAGGTACTAGAGCCTCACTGCCCACCCATATCACATCTTGTTTCCAAAGTAGAGACGGTACAACAGGGTAGTAGAGCCTCCATGTTCTCCCATATCACATCTTGTATCCAAGCTAGAGGCAGCCTAACAAGGTAATGGAGGCTCCATGCTCACCTGTATCACATTTTCTATCTAAGCTAGAGCCGGTAAAACAGGGTACTAGGGCATCCATGGATACCCATATCACCTATGCCTCAATACCCATGCGTATCACATCTTGTATCCAAGCTATAGGTGGTACAACACCGTAGTAGAGCCTCCATACCTGCCCGTATCACATCTTGTATCCAAGCTAGAGGCGTCCAACAGAGTATTAGAGCATCTCTGCCCGCCCATGTCACATCCTGTAAAAAAGCTAGAGGCAGCATTACATGGTAGTAGAGACTCCATGCCTGCCCATATCTTGTATCTATGCTAGAGACAGCCCAACAGAGTAATAGAGCCTCCATGCCCACACACATCCTATCCTGTATCCAAGTAAGAGGGGTCAAAACAGGCTACTAGAGCCTCCATACCCGCCCATATCACATCTTATATTCAAGCTAGAGGTGGCCCAACAGGGTACTACAGCCTCCATGATCATACATATCACATCTTGCATCCAAGCTTGAGGCAGGCGAAAAGGTATTAGAGCCTCTATATCTGACTATATCATATCTTCTATCCAAGCTAGAGGTCGCCCAACA
This sequence comes from Eleutherodactylus coqui, assembly GCF_035609145.1. Taxonomy (NCBI): domain Eukaryota; kingdom Metazoa; phylum Chordata; class Amphibia; order Anura; family Eleutherodactylidae; genus Eleutherodactylus; species Eleutherodactylus coqui. Next base: position 46,129,305 of record NC_089838.1, on the reverse strand, counting down.
AGGCACTAGAGCCTCCATGTCCGCCATATCACATCTTGTGATATGCAAGATGTGATATGGCAGGGCATGGAGGCTTTAGTACCTTGTTGAGCTGCCTCAGGGTTGGATACAAGATGTGATATGGGCGAGCATGATGGCTCTAGGACCCTTTTGGGTCGGCCCTAGCTTGGATACAAGATGTGAAAGGGGTGGGTTTGAAGGTTCTAGGACCCTGTTGTGCCACCTTTAACTTATATACAGGATGTGATATGGGCAGGCAAGGAGGCTCTAATACACGGTTGGATGCCTCTAGCTTGGAAGCAAGATGTGATGCAGGCAGCATGGAGCCTCTAGTACCCTATTTGGCTGCCTCTAGCTTAAATACAATATGTAATATGGGAGGGCATGGAGCTTTAGTACCCTGTTGGGCCACCTGTAGCTTAAATACAAGATATGGACAGGCATGGAAGCTCTACTATCATGTTGGGTGGCCTCTAGCTTGGATAGAAGATGTGATATGGTTGGACATAGAGGCTCTAGTACCCATTTGACTGCCTCAAGCTTGGGTGCAAGATGTGATGTGGATGATCATGGAAGCTCTAGTATCCTGTTAGGCCCTTTCTAGCTTGAGTGCAAGATGTGATATGGGAGAACATGGAGACTCTAGTACTCTGTTGGGCAACCTCTAGCTTGAAGGCCAGATGTGATATGGCTGGTGGGGAGGCTCTAGTACCCTGTTGGGCCACCTTTAGCTTAAATTCAAGATATGGCTCTACTACCATGTTGGGCTGCCTCAAGCTTGGATACAATATGTTATATGGGTGAGCACGGAGGCTCTAATGCAGTGTTGTACTATCTATAGCTTGGATACAAGATGTGATACGGGTGGACATGAAGGTGCTAGTACCCTGTTGGACTGCCTTTAGCTTGTATACAAGGTATGGGTGAGCATGGAGGCTCTAGTAACCTGTTGGACCTTCTCTAGTTTGGATTAAAGATATGATACAGGTGGGCATGAATGCTTTAGCACCTTGTTGTACTGCCGCTAGCTTGGTTACAAGATATAATATAGGTGGGTAAGGAATCTCTTTCACCCTGTTGGACGCCTTTAGCTTAGATATAAGATGTAATACGGGTGAGCATGAAGGCTCAAGTACCCTGTTGATTCACCTCTAGTTGGATGCAAGATGTGATACAGCAGGGCATGGAGGCTTTGGTACCCAGTTGGGCCACCTCTAGCTTGAATACACTTGAGCCTCTATTCTCACCCGTATTACATCTTGTATCCAAGCTAAAGGCGTCCAACAGGGTGAAAGAGCTTCCTTACCCACCTATATTACATCTTGTAACCAAGCTAGAGACAGTACTACAAGGTGCTAAAGCACCAATGCCCACTTGTATCATATCTTTATCCAAACTAGAGAAGGTCCAACAGGGTATTAGAGCCTCGATGCCCACCCATATGTTGTATCCAGGCTAAAGGCAATCCAACAAGGTACTAGCACCTCCATGCCCACCCGTATCACATCTTTAATCCAATCTATAGATAGTACAACACTTCACTAGAGCCTCCATGCTCATCCATATCACATCTTGTATTCAAGCTTGAGCCAGCTCAACAAGGTACTAGAGCCTCCATGCCTCCCTGTATCACATCTTGCATCCAAGCTGTAGGTGGTCTAGCAGGGTGCTAGAACCTCCATGCCCACCTGTATCACATCTTGTATCCAAGCTAGATGCAACCCAATAGGGTATTAGAGCCTTCAGGGCTATCCAAAAATCACAGAGGTGAGGAAAAAGAAAAAAAAAAACACATTATTCACTGAAAAAGCCAAAAATACAATACCTGAAGGTCTGCAAAGCAGACACAGTCGCCATAGGCACGATCGCCATAAGGCAGGCACAATCGCCACCGGCACAATCGCCGTAGGGCAGGCGCAATGGCCTTAAGCCCTGAAAATATGTAGTCAGCCAGACAATAATGTGTGGAGGAGCAGCTTGTTCCTGGCAGGCTAATATGCAGTCACCCACTCAACCCAGCCCAGATTGGGGAGGAGTGACTGCATATACTAATAGCCTGCACATGTGAACGATACCAAAGATCTCAGCCATAGATGGGTGGTGACCCACCATACAGGATAACAACCCTGGCTGATATGACAGCGGGTTGCCCTGTATCTCCAAGGTGGGCCACACTGGCTGACATCTTGGGCTCCCCCACCAACTAGCAAACTACATACAAAGATACTAATGCATACTAATGAAATGCGGGTGTTGGTACTGCATTTTGGCCAAAACGCATAGGCTGACGGACCGCGTCGAGGTCACACCGCTTCCGTCAGTACCTACGCTAACTCACAATAAATTACATAAAATCACAGAGGTGAGGAAAAAGAAAAAAAACACATTATTCACTGAAAAAGCCAAAAATACAATACCTGAAGGTCTGCAGGTATCCAGTATGGTGGGTCATATTTTCAGGGCTTAAGGCCATTGCGCCTGCCCTACGGCGATTGTGCCGATGGCGATTGTGCCTGCCTTATGGCGATCGTGCCTATGGCGACTGTGTCTGCTTTGCAGACCTTCAGGGCTATCCATATCACATCTTTTATCTAAGCTAGGGGCATCCAAAAGGGTATTACGGCCTCTATGTCCAACTGTATCACATCTTGTTTCCAAGCTAGAAGAGGCCAAATAAGGTACTAGAGCCTCCATGATCATGCATCTCACATCTTGCATCCAAGTTTGAGGCAGGCGAAAAGGTATTAGGGCCTCTATGTCCAACCATATCACATCTTCTATTCAAGCTATAAGCGGCCCAACATGGTAATAAAGCCTCCATGCCTGGCCATATCTTGCATTTAAGCTAGAGGTGGCCCAACAAGGTACTAGAGCCTCCATGCCTGCCATATCACATATTGTATTCAAGCTAGAGGTGCCCCAACAGGGTACTAAGGCCTCCTTGCCCTCCCATATTACATATTGTATCTAAGCTAGAGGGAGCCAAGTAGAGTATTAGAGGCTCCATGCTGCCTGCATCACATCTTGCTTCCAAGCTAGAGGCACCTAACCCTGTATTAGAGCCTCCTTGCCTGCCCGTATCACATCCTGTATCTAAATTAAAGGTAGTACAACCGGGTCCTAGAACCTTCAAACCCACCCATTTCACATCTTGTGTCCAAGCTAGGGCCGACCCAAAAGGGTCCTAGAGCCATCATGCTCTACCCATATCACATCTTGTATCCAACCCTGAGGTGTTAAGGTACTAGAGCCTCCATGCTCTGCTGCATCACATCTAGCATCCAAGCTAGAGGTGGCTCAACAGGATACTAGAGCCTTCATGTTCACCCGTATTACATCTTATATCCAAGCTAGAGGTGGCCCAGCAGGGTTCTAGAGCCTCTATGCTTACCCGTATTACATCTTGTGTCCAAGCTAAAGGCATCCAAAGAGTAAAAGAGCCTCCTTGCCCACCTGTATCACATCTTGTAACCAAGCTAGTGCAGTACAACAAAATACTAGAGCATCCATGTGCACCTGTATCATATCTATAATCCAAGCTAGAGGTGGACCAAGAGGGTACTAGCACCAACATGCCAGCTTGTGTCATATCTTGTATCCAAGCTAGGGGTGGTCTAACAGGGTGTTAGTGCCACCATGGCCACTAATATCTTGTATCCAAGGAAGAGGCGGACCAACAGGGTACTAGAGCTTCCTTGCCTGCACTATTCACATCTTGTATCCAAGCTAGAGGCGGCCCAACAGGGCACAAGAGCCTCCATGTTGACCCATATCACATATAATATCCAAGCTAGAGGCAGCCAAACACAGTAGTAGAGTCTCCATGCCCGCCCATATCACATCCTGTACCCAAGCTGTAGGTAGCCTTACAGGGTACTAGTGCCTCCATGCTCACAAGCACAACTTGTATCCAAGCTACAGGCAGTACAGCAGGGTCCTAGAGCCTCTATGCTGCCTATACAACATCTTCTATCCAAGCTAGAGACAGTACAAAAGGGTACTAGAGCCTTCATGCCCCCCCCCCCCCTCCGTATAACATCTTGTATCCCAGCTAGAGAGGGCCAAACAGAGTCCTAGTGCCACCTGCATCTCATCTTGTTTCCAAGCTAGAAGCATCCAATTCCACAGAGTATTAGCTGCCTGTATCACATCTTGTATTCAAGCTAGAGGCAGCCCAGCAAGGTACTAGAGCCTCCATGCCTGCGCATATCACACATTCCATCCAAGCTTGAGGCAGCCAAACAGCATACTGCAGCCTCCATGCCCACATCTTATATCCAAGCTAGATGCAGCCTACCGGGGTACTAGAGCCTCCATGCTGCCCATATCACATCTTGTTTCCAAGCTAGAAGCGTCCAACAGAGTCCAAGGTAGAGGCGGCCCGACAGCATACTAGAGCCTCCATGTTTGTCATATCTTGTACCCCTTCTAGGGGAAAGATGTTACTGACAATACTTGAATATATATATATATATATAGTTCTTCCAGTTCAGTGTTTCCCAGTATTGCATCGGAGATGTAATTATTGGTAGTCATCAGACGTTGTCACGGGTGTTCATATTATAGCATATTCTGAAAAGGTGACCTGCTATGGTCTGGAGTTGGGAAAGAGTTCCACTGTCTTGATTTCTTTTTACAATGGGGGTGTATATATATATATAGCACAGTAAAACTTCTCTTTGTTAGCTGGCGGATACTTTATTATTGCAGTTTTAAGATGAGGGTTTATTTTAGGAAGTCAAATGAAATCTTAATAAGCAGAAATTCCACACATTTCACTTTATGACTTAAACAATTTTCAACGTGAAATAAAAGTGATAAAGCCGCTGGCCTTGAGATTAGCTCTGAAGCTGGAGAACAGTGAGTGCAGCTCTGGAGTATAATTAATTGAGGATTAGTGCAGGATAAGGTGGCTATATAATAAGGGGAGTTAACACTTTATATCTTGAGCACAGGTGGAGTGCCGAGCAGCACAGAATATTTCAGATGAATGGATTTCTGTGTGCAGCATGCAGACCAGTCAGCTGTTTATTGGTATATCTGCTCCTTGGGAAGCTGAGTGAGGATGAGGATGGTCTCCATCGCAGCTATTACTTTGCTAGGACCCATCTTTCGTAGGCTGCCGAGTTGCCCCCTTATGTAGCAGGGGCCGCGTACATCCGTTGATCCGGGATCCCTCCGTACACAGGACTGATGTCGGATGGCAGGTGGGCACAGTATGGGGCAGAAGATGCCAGCCTGTGTAGGTACCGTAAGGACAGCCCTCCTCTCCCCTCTGTCCGGGGTCTCCCCACCCGCCACCGCAGGGCTGCAGCATCCCGGAGCCTGGACTGCGGTGAGTATCGGGGAGGATGGGGGTTGTCTCAGGGCGGAGGATGTTGGGGTCAGTGCTCCGGATCTGGTGTGTCAGCAGTGCTGTATGGGGGGTTATTGCAGGGAGAAGTGGAGGGTCCCTGATGGGACTGGATAGAAATAATACACCCGGTAATATGGTACTATAGAGACCTTGCACAGTATATAGGGGGTATAATGCCCCGTATATAGGGGGTATAATGCATCGTAAATAGGGGTATAATGCACAGTATAAAGGGGTATAATGCACAGTATAAAGGGGTATAATGCACAGTATAAATGGGGTATAATGCATAGTATAAAGGGGGTATCACGTACAGGGTGTATATTACCCGGTGTATACATTACACTGCATTGTGCGGTATTGCACCATCAGGTACACAGCAGCCAGCAGGGAGTGCTCTCTGCACATTCTCAGCATCAGTTCCCCTTTTGTCATGAGTGTATACATATATACTGTGTGATTACCGTTACTTTATAGACCTCCACTACTATACAATGTAAATGTCACTTGGCCCATACTATCTATAGAGACTCATACTATAGGGCTGTCTCAGTATTAGTTACTAGCACACATCAGGTGACATTACACCCAAGTTGTACCCCTAGATCAGAGGACCTTCAGCACATGTTGCATGTATACAGGATCCCTAAGATTGTGTGCCTCAACGATGCCCCATATGGTAAAGTACTTTCTGATCAGAAACCCCCAGCACCCCCAGATCAGAAGCCCTCCACTCATGTGACAGGGACCCCAGATCAGTAGTCCCAACGCAACAGATGTGCCTTGTGACAGGAACCCCCTGATCAGGAACCCCCACCGAGAACATCCCACATGACAAGGACCCTAGATCAGGAGCTCCCAAGCGATGTACTATGTGACAAGGACCCCAGATCAGGAGCACCCACCCAACAGATTGGCCATGTGACAGGGTCCCCCAGATCAGGAGCCCCACCCAACAAATGTGCCATGTGACAGGGACCCCTAGATAAGGGGCTCTGCCCAACCTATGTGATAGGGACCCTCAGATCAGGAGCCCCCACCCAGAAGATCCCAGATGACAGAGACCCCAGATCAGGCACCACCACCCAGCAGATCCCACATAACAAGGCCCCCCAGATTAGGAGCCCCACACAGTAGATGTTTCATGTGACCGGGACCCCCAGATCAGCTGCTGACGCTCCCGTTTGCTCTCATAGTTCCTAATAAGTGGAGTCTGGAGGGGGATCTGCAGGAAACTGGAGAGGAGGCAGCAGCTGATCTCACAGCCTAAAAATACTCCGAGCCGTCCTTGTGGTAGAAGCCCCCAGAGCCGGATCAGCCCTGCCTGCAGCCCCCCAGAGCCCCCATAAGGTAAGAGGCTGGGGTATTACCAGGGGTCAGTGCCGGGGGGGGGGGGGGGGGGGGGGGGGACATTATCCAGAATTTCTACACTAAGGATCAGAGTCTAGACAGTTACACAGCGCAGATTAACCCCCTGATGTCCTCTACTGGACTCTGATATTTACTAGTAAGATAAAAGTGTAAACAGTGTGATACATTGTGTCAGTGTATACATTGTATCATACTGTACATATTCTACACATTGTATCATCTTATATGTACTGTATACATTGTGTCATCCTATACACATTCTACACATTGTATCAGTGTACATAAAGCTATATACATTGTATAATTTTAAATGTACTATATACATTGTATCATCACATATGCATTTCATACATTTTATCTGTGTACAAATGAAGCTGTATACATTGCATATATGTACTGTATATGCTCTGTCATCTCATATACGGTACATTCTATACATTGTACCACCTTAGATATATTCTATACCAGAGGTGCAGAGCTCCAGTCCTCAGGGCACCCTGCCCTCCCCCAATAGGTCATGTTTTCAGAATATCCTATAGTAAGAACACCTGTGGCAATGTCTGAGGAAATCTAGAAAATCTGACCTGTTGGGGGTCCTGAGGACTGGACTGGGCACCCCTATTCCTTACAATAGCAATATTCTATTGCTTCTCTGTACAACATGGAGCTGTATACATAATATCTATCACCTTATAAGTCATGTGTACATCATATCATCCTATAAATACAGTACATACATTGTATCATCTCATACACATTCTACACACTGTATCTCCATGTAAAATAGAGCTTTATGTAGTGTAACATGTTATATGCAGTGAATACATTGTATCTACACATTAGATTATACAGTTGATATTAGTTATACTTTATACTTTAATACATAGCACAGGCATTCTACAGGAGGGTTTGTATGTGATCTGCTGGTGATATTATATACCCATCGTGTTCTGTTACCGTTGCTGCAGTTTGTTTCTTGCACTGGTTCAGCACGTTACTGGTGTTACACAATTTATCTTCATTCACCGTCTGATGAAATGTGTTTATTTTTCACAACCATTTACCGTATGATGATGACGATGAGGTGAGAGCCTGATATTAGACTATTGGCTGATGCCGTCCAGTTCTTCTGATCGAACTCTCCACATTGCTGACGTCACTCATATGTCTGATGACTGATCCTGTCAGCAGCTCTGTGCTCTACACAACATGATGTTCATACTGTGCGCCTTGTAGACCTGTAATGTCATAAACCACATATTATGGCTTATTCATTCTTGTCTCCCATATTAAGAGTACAGCAGATTCATCAACATAACTTTTCTTATCCTGTACTGATCCCGAGTTACATCCTGTAATATACCCCAGAGCTGTACTCGCTATTCTGCTGGTGGAGTCACTGTGTACATACATTACTTATCCTGTACTGATCCTGAGTTACATCCTGTATTATACTCCAGTGCTGCACTCACTATTCTGCTGGTGGAGTCACTGTGTACAGACTTATCCTGTACTAATCCTGAGTTACACCCTGTACTATACTCCGGAGCTGCACTCACTATACGGCATGCAGTTCCATCTCAGGCAGATATACAAATGATGAGAGTGGTGGTGTGATTAGATGAACAGTCTAGTCACCGGAGGCCCTATAAGTGGTTCCCCTCTTGGCCTGTAAAAGACTCTTTAAGGCTCCTCGTATATAGTGACCTCTTCTTCCGCTTCTGTAGAGCTTGTTGGCCACTAGACGCCTCTACGACGCAGAGATTTCACCCCGTTACCAGAGTCTGAGAGGGGCGCATTATTGGGATGTGAGAAGCTGGATGGTCGTATCGATGAATTGTCCCCCACTGGGCCATTATGACCAGACTGTTAGGGGGTGTTGGGACATCGAATGTGTGAGGGCACACAAGGTGACCAGGTTCAAGACGCCCCCTACAGACCACCAGTAGAGAGGAGCATTTGATCGTCCAACAAGCACCAGCAACATCAACTGTTTCGTTGTCTGCCATCCAGACACAGGGGGCACCATCATTACACCCTGGTGTCTGTCGGAACCATTTCCAGGTGCTTGGCTGAAGGACATTTGGTCTCGTGGCCCCCATTACATGTACAGCCTTTGTTACCCACCGCCATTTGCAGTTTTGTTGTGAACGATGAAACTGGACACTACGGAGGGGAACCAGGTTGTCTTAAGCGATGTATCCAGGTTTGGTTAGGGGAGAGATGTTACTAACAATGAGTGTGTATGTAGAGCGATTCAATATAGCTGTAGTAACAGTAATAGCTCTTTTGGCTTCCTGTTAGCTCTCAGGTATCAGAACTTTACATCTCCTGCCGGTTCAGCTTCTGAAAGTTTTAGTTAGAGATGAGCGAGCACGCTCGGATAAAGCAGTTACTTGAGTGAGCATCGCTCTTCTCGAGTAACTGCTTACTGGTCCGAGCAGGCTTGGGGGGACGGCGGGGGTGGGCGCTAGGGGGGAGCAGGGTGGAGAGTGAGAGAGATCTCTCTCTCCCCGCCCCGCCCCCCCCCCCCCCTCCGAGCTTGCTCAGACTAGTAAGCAGTTACTCAAGAAGAGCGATGCTCACTCGAGTAATTTCTTTATCCAAGCATGCTCGCTTATCCCTAGTTGTAGTGTTTGCACTAGTAGTTGTGGATGAGGGCTAAATGTGATTGTTCTCAGTAAGAGAAATCAAGTAATCTTGTAGATATGATGCCTTTAATGGCTAACAAAAATACATACTGTTACAGCAAGCTTTTGGACCTCTCGGGGTCCTTCCTCAGGCAGAAACACATGGCTTAAACACACATGGGCACTTGCGCTTATATGCTCCCGGCTACAAAGCGTATTACTACATGAAATGGGGTTTTCTTTCTTTGACTATTCAAACTCTGCACTAAAAAAGCGGGAAGATAGGTCCAGATCTATCTTTGTTGCACGTAGTATTAATGCGCGAGTATCCTGATAGTCCAACTGAAACCATTGAAATCAATGGTTTTGTTTCATCCTGTTTTGTGGCTGTATTTTCTCAGCCGCAAAATGGGACAAAAACACACCAATCTGTTTAAGCCCTAAGTGTAGAAGATACTACATTATAGTGGGTGGGAGTAGTCAATGCTGGATTAACCCTGTGGCGACCGCTGGGCAGGAGGAATCTCAGGACCCCTCGCAGATTATTTTACACAGCGTCTGTAATTTCACCAACCAGCAATTATAAGAAACTGATTTTGTGACGCAAACAAACCGTAACAATTATTAATGTTATTAAACAAGTGACCCATTGTTACTATTCATAACTCTGCTGCACTCTAGTCGACACTTTTCTACATTTTTTTGTTGGCAAGAATTTTTAGGATATGTGTTGGAAATGTTTCTTATACATCGTATAAAGCTGCCATAATGGCGGTGAGTTCAGTCGTTGTTGTGTCGTTGCCGATCGCTGACTATTTTTTAGCAGTTTCAACTTTGAAAAAGTTTGTTCACCAACAGCGTTTGCGATCACAAAAACACCTAGAAATTCTTAATGCTGCCAGAACATTTGGAACCTTAATTGCTGACGATGCTGACAATGCTGGCGCCGCTAATGATGCTGGTGCTGCTGGCGCTGTTGACCAAGCTGTTGCTGTTAGCAATGCTGACGCTGCTGAAGATGCTGGCACTACCAGCTATAGTATGTTGCCAATCTTGACCATGCTGGTTCTGCTGGCGATACTGACACAATTTCATCAGCTTTGAAATCTCCTGTGATATGAAATACTGTCAGGGAACGGTTTGACCCCCGGACTGGAGTGCAAGGTCTTTTATTTAGTGTTTCTGTTTCTTTGAGTTGATTCTTTTATTCTGTTTTTTGAAAACAATTTCAGAAAGTTTGTAATTTTTTTTCAAGATTAAATCAATGTAATTCTTATCTGTTGTCACAGGGACCCAGAAAGGTACAGAGCCCACAGTCCAGTGCCTAATCTGACTATTTGGTGGCAGCAGCAATGTGACTGCAGCTCTGGATGTGGCTGGAGGATTAGACAGGATGTAACAGCAGAATAGAGACTGTAGCTCTGGATGTGACTGGAGGATTAGATAGGATGTTACAGCAGAATAGTGACTGCAGCTCTGGTGGTGACTGGAGGATAAGACATGATGTAACAGCAGAATAGTGACTGCAGCTCTGGATGTGACTGGAGGATTAGACAGGATGTTACAGCAGAATAGTGACTGCAGCTCTGCATGTGGCTGGAAGATTAGACAGCATGTAACAGAAGAATAGTGACTGTAGCTCTGCATGTGGCTGGAGGATTAGAGAGGATGTTACAGCAGAATAGTGACTGCAGCTCTGGAGGTGACTGGAGTATGAGACATGAAGTGACATCACAACTGTGATTGCAGTGATTCTCTGCTTTTCGTGTTTCAGGGAGAATGAGCCTCTCGTTCTGCGGTAATGACACCAACACCTCCTACAATGTGAATAACGGCGTGCTGAACAACATCTGCTTCCTGGACGCCCTGAACCTCGTGCCTCACGTCTTCCTGCTCTTCATAACTTTTCCAATTCTGTTCATAGGTGAGTCCAGAATCTGCTGCTGGAGGTCAGAATCCCATGGTTACCTGGGGGATGTATACATACATGTAATCTGCATCCGGTTACTTGGGGGATGTATACATACATGTAGGCTGCACCCAGTTACCTGTGGGATGTATACATAGATGTAGGCTGCACGCGGTTACCTGAGTGATGTATACATGCATGTAGGCTGCACCCGGTTACCTGTAGGATGTATACATACATGTAGGCTGCACGCGGTTACCCGGGGAATGTATACATACATGTAATCTGCACTCGGTTACCTGCGTGATGTATACATACATGTATGCTGCACCCGGTTACCTGTGGGATGTATACATACATGTAGGCTGCACCCGGTTACCTGTAGGATGCATACGGACATGTAGGCTGCATCCGGTTACCTGTGGGATGTATACATACATGTAGGCTGCACCCGGTTACCTGTGGGATGTATACATACATGTAGGCTGCACCCGGTTACCTGTAGGATGTATACATACATGTAGGCTGCACGCGGTTACCTGGGGGATGTATACATACATGTAGGCTGGATCTGGTTACCTGGCGGATGTATACATACATGCAATCTGCATCCGGTTACCTGAGGGATGTATACATACATATAGGCTGCACCCGGTTACCTGTGTGATGTATACATATATGTATGCTGCACTCGGTTACCTGGGGGATGTATACATACATGTATGCTGCACTGGGTTACCTGTGGGATGTATACATACATGTAGGCTGCACGCGGTTACCTGGGGGATGTATACATGCATGTAGGCTGCACCCGGTTACCTGGGGGATGTATACATACATGTAGGCTGGATCCGGTTACCTGGCGGATGTATACATACATGCAATCTGCATCCGGTTACCTGTGGGATGTATACATACATGTAGGCTGCACCCGGTTACCTGTGGGATGTATACATACATGTAGGCTGCACGCGGTTACCTGGGGGATGTATACATACATGTAGGCTGGATCTGGTTACCTGGCGGATGTATACATACATGCAATCTGCATCCGGTTACCTGTGGGATGTATACATACATATATAGGCTGCACCCGGTTACCTGTGTGATGTATACATACATGTATGCTGCACCCGGTTACCTGGGGATGTATACATACATGTATGCTGCACCGGGTTACCTGTGGGATGTATACATACATGTAGGCTGCACGCGGTTACCTGGGGGATGTATACATGCATGTAGGCTGCACCCGGTTACCTGGAGGATGTATACATACATGTAGGCAGGACCCAGTTACCTGTAGGATGTATACATACCTGCAATCTGCATCCGCTTACCTGTAGGATGTATACATACATGTAGGCTGCACGCGGTTACCCGGAGAATGTATACATACATGTAATCTGCACCCGGTTACCTGTGTGATGTATACATACGTGTAATCTGCACCCGGTTACCTGTGTGATGTATACATACATGTATGCTGCACCCGGTTACCTGGGGGATGTATACATACATCTAGCCTGGATCCAGTTACCTAGTGGATATATTCATACATGCAATCTGCATCTGGTTACCTGTGGGATGTATACATACATGTAAGCTGCACCCAGTTACCTGTGGGATGTATGCATACATGAAGGCTGCACGCGGTGACCTGGGGGATGTATACATACATGTAGGCTGCACCTGGTGACCTGGGGGATGTATACATACTTGTATGCTACACCCAGTTACCTGGGGGATGGATACATACATGTATGCTGCACCGGGTTACCTGTGGCATGTATACATATATGTAGGCTGCACGCGGTTACCCGAGGGTTGTATACATACATTTAGGCTTCACCTGGTTACCTGGGGGGTGTATACATACATGTATGCTGCACCCGGTTACCTGGGGGATGTATACATACATGTATGCTGCACCGCGTTACCTGTGGGATGTATACATATATGTAGGCTGCACGCGGTTACCCGAGGGTTGTATACATACATTTAGGCTTCACCTGGTTACCTGGGGGGTGTATACATACATGTATGCTGCACCCGGTTACCTGGGGGATGTATACATACATGTATGCTGCACCGCGTTACCTGTGGGATGTATACATACATGTAGGCTGCACGCGGTTACCTGGGGGATGTATACATGCATGTAGGCTGCACCCGGTTACCTGGAGGATGTATACATACATGTAGGCAGGACCCGGTTACCTGGAGGATGTATACATACATGCAATCTGCATCCGGTTACCTGGAGGATGTATACATACATGTAGGCTGCACCCGGTTACCTGTAGGATGTATACATACATGTAGGCTGCACGCGGTTACCCGGAGAATGTATACATACATGTAATCTGCACCCGGTTACCTGGGGAATGTATAGATACATGTATGCTGCACCCGGTTACCTGGGGGATGTTTACATACATGTATGCTGCACCTGGTTACCTGGGGGATGTATACATACATGTAGGCTGGATCCGGTTACCTGGCGGATGTATACATACATGCAATCTGCATCCGGTTACCTGTGTGATGTATAAATACATATAAGCTGCACCTGGTTACCTGTGGGATGTATACATACATGTAGGCTGCACCCGGTTACCTGTGGGATGTATACATACATGTAGGATGCACCCAGTTACCAGTGGGATGTATACATACATGTATGCTGCACCCAGTTACCTGTGGGATGTATACATACATGTAGGCTGCACGCGGTTACCTGGGGGATGTATACATGCATGTAGGCTGCACGCGGTTACCTGGAGGATGTATACATACATGTAGGCAGGACCCGGTTACCTGTAGGATGTATACATACATGCAATCTGCATCCGGTTACCTGTAGGATGTATACATACATGTAGGCTGCACCCGGTTACCTGTAGGATGTATACATACATATAGGCTGCACGCGGTTACCCGGAGAATGTATACATACATGTAATCTGCACCCGGTTACCTGGGGGATGTATAGATACATGTATGCTGCACCCGGTTACCAGGGGGATGTTTACATACATGTATGCTGCACCCGGTTACCTGGGGGATGTATACATACATGTAGGCTGGATCCGGTTACCTGGCGGATGTATACATACATGCAATCTGCATCCGGTTACCTGTGGGATGTATACATACATGTAGGCTGCACCTGGTTACCTGTGTGATGTATACATACATGTAGGCTGCACCCGGTTACCTGTGGGATGTATACATACATGTACGCTGCACCCAGTTACCTGTGGGATGTATGCATAAATGTAGGCTGCACCCGGTTATCTGGGGGGTGTATACATACATGTAGGCTGCACCCAGTTACCTGTGTGATGTATACATACATGTATGCTGCACCCAGTTACCTGGGGGATGTATACATACATGTAGGCTGCACCCGGTTACCTGGGGCATGTATACATACATCTAGGCTGCACCCAGGTACCTGTGGGATGTTTACATACATGTAGGCTGCATGCGGTTTCCTGTCGGATGTATACATACATGTAGGCTGCAACTTTTTACCCCGGTGATATATACATATATGTAATCAGCACCCGGTTACCTGGGGGATGTATGCATACATGTAGGCTGCACCCGGTTACCTGGGGGACGTATGCATACATGTAGGCTGCACCCGGTTATCTGGGGGATGTATACATACATGTAATCTGCACCCTGTTACCTGGGCCGATCTATACATACATGTAGGCTGCACCCGGTTACCTGTGTGATGTATACATACATGTATGCTGCACCCGGTTACCTGGGGGATGTTTACATACATCTAGCCTTGATCCAGTTACCTAGTGGATGTATTCATACATGCAATCTGCATCCGGTTACCTGTGGGATGTATACATACATGTAAGCTGCACCCAGTTACCTGTGGGATGTATGCATACATGAAGGCTGCACGCGGTGACCTGTGGGATGTATACATACATGTAGGCTGCACCTGGTGACCTGGGGGATGTATACATACTTGTATGCTACACCCAGTTACCTGGGGGATGGATACATACATGTATGCTGCACCCAGTTACCTGTGAGACCTATACATATATGTATGCTGCACCCAGTTACCTGTGGGATGTATGCATACATGTAGGCTGCACCCGGTTATTTGGGGAGTGTATACATACATGTAGGCTGCACCCGGTTACCTGGGGGATGTATACATACTTGTATGCTACACCCAGTTACCTGGGGGATGGATACATACATGTATGCTGCACCCAGTTACCTGTGAGACCTATACATACATGTATGCTGCACCGCGTTACCTGTGGGATGTATACATGCATGTAGGCTGCACCCGGTTACCTGGAGGATGTATACATACATGTAGGCAGGACCCGGTTACCTGGAGGATGTATACATACATGCAATCTGCATCCGGTTACCTGGAGGATGTATACATACATGTAGGCTGCTCTCGGTTACCTGTAGGATGTATACATACATGTAGGCTGCACGCGGTTACCCGGAGAATGTATACATACATGTAATCTGCACCCGGTTACCGGGGGGATGTATAGATACATGTAGGCTGGATCCGGTTACCTGTAGGATGTATACATACATGTAGGCTGCACGCGGTTACCCGGAGAATGTATACATACATGTAATCTGCACCCGGTTACCGGGGGGATGTATAGATACATGTAGGCTGCACCCGGTTACCTAGGGGATGTTTACATACATGTATGCTGCACCCGGTTACCTGGGGGATGTATACATACATGTAGGCTGGATCCGGTTACCTGGCGGATGTATACATACATGCAATCTGTATCCGGTTACCTCTGGGATGTATACATATATGTAGGCTGCACCTGGTTACCTGTGGGATGTATACATACATGTAGGCTGCACCCAGTTACCTGTGGGATGTATACATACATGTATGCTACACCCAGTTACCTGTGGGATGTATACATACATGTAGGCTGCACGCGGTTACCTGGGGGATGTATACATGCATGTAGGCTGCACGCGGTTACCTGGGGGATGTATACATGCATGTAGGCTGCACCCGGTTACCTGGAGGATGTATGCATACATGTAGGCAGGACCCGGTTACCTGTAGGATGTATACATACATGCAATCTGCATCCGGTTACCTGGAGGATGTATACATACATGTAGGCTGCACCCGGTTACCTGTAGGATGTATACATACATGTAGGCTGCACGCGGTTACCCGGAGAATATATACATACATGTAATCTGCACCCGGTTACCTGGGGGATGTATAGATACATGTATGCTGCACCCGGTTACCTGGGGGATGTTTACATACATGTAGGCTGGATCCGGTTACCTGGCGGATGTATACATACATGTAGGCTGCATCCAGTTACCTGTGGGATGAATACATACATGTAGGCTGCACCTGGTTACCTGTGGGATGTATACATACATGTAGGATGCACCCAGTTACCAGTGGGATGTATACATACATGTATGCTGCTCCCAGTTACCTGTGGGATGTATGCATAAATGTAGGCTGCAACCGGTTATCTGGAGGGTGTATACATACATGTAGGCTGCACCCGGTTACCTGGGGGATGTATACATACTTGTATGCTGCACTCAGTTACCTGTGGGACCTATACATATATGTATGCTGCACCCAGTTACCTGTGGGACCTATACATACATGTAAGCTGCACCGGGTTACCTGTGGGATGTATACATACATGTAGGCTGCACGCGGTTACCTGGGGGATGTTTACATACATGTAGGCTGGATCCGGTTACCTGGCGGATGTATACATACATGCAATCTGCATCCGGTTACCTGTGGGATGTATACATACATGTAGGCTGCACCTGGTTACCTGTGGGATGTATACATACATGTAGGCTGCACCCGGTTACCTGGGGGATGGATGCATACATGTATGCTGCACCCGGTTATTTGGGGAGTGTGTACATACATGTATGCTGCACCCAGTTACCTGTGGGATGTATACATACATGTAGGCTGCACGCAGTTACCTGGAGGATGTATACATGCATGTAGGCTGCACCCGGTTACCTGGAGGATGTATACATACATGTAGGCAGGACCGGGTTACCTGTAGGATGTATACATACATGCAATCTGCATCCGCTTACCTGGAGGATGTATACATACATGTAGGCTGCACCCAGTTACCTGTAGGATGTATACATACATGTAATCTGCACCCGGTTACCTGGGGGATGTATAGATACGTGTATGCTGCACGCGGTTACCTGGAGGATGTATACATGCATGTAGGCTGCACCCGGTTACCTGGAGGATGTATACATACATGTAGGCTGGATCCGGTTACCTGGTGGATGTATACATACATGCAATCTGCATCCGGTTACCTGTGGGATGTATACATACATGTAGGCTGCACCTGGTTACCTGTGGGATGTATACATACATGTAGGCTGCACCCGGTTACCAGTGGGATGTATACATACATGTATGCTGCACCCAGTTACCTGTGTGATGTATGCATAAATGTAGGCTGCACCCGGTTATCTGGAGGGTGTATACATACATGTAGGCTGCACCCGGTTATCTGGAGGGTGTATACATACATGTAGGCTGCACCCGGTTACCTGGGGGATGTATACATACTTGTATGCTGCACTCAGTTACCTGTGGGACCTATACATGTATGTATGCTGCACCGGGTTACCTGTGGGATGTATACATACATGTAGGCTGCACGCGGTTACCTGGGGGATGTTTACATACATGTAGGCTGGATCTGGTTACCTGGCGGATGTATACATACATGCAATCTGCATCCGGTTACCTGTGGGATGTATACATACATGTAGGCTGCACCTGGTTACCTGTGGGATGTATACATACATGTAGGCTGCACCCGGTTACCTGGGGGATGGATGCATACATGTATGCTGCACCCAGTTACCTGTGAGACCTATACATATATGTATGCTGCACCCAGTTACCTGTGGGATGTAGGCATACATGTAGGCTGCACCTGGTTATTTGGGGAGTGTATACATACATGTAGGCTGCACCCGGTTACCTGGGGGATGTATACATACTTGAATGCTGCACTCAGTTACCTGTGGGAGCTATACATACATGTATGCTGCACCGGGTTACCTGTGGGATGTATACATACATGTAGGCTGCACGCGGTTACCCGAGGGATCCATACATACATTTAGGCTGCACCCGGTTACCTGGGGCATGTATACATACATCTAGGCTGCTCCCAGGTACCTGTTGGATGTATACATACATGTAAGCTGCGCGCGGTTTCCTGTCGGATATATACATACATGTAGGCTGCACCTGGTTACTCGGGTGATGTATACCTATATGTAATCAGCACCCGGTTACCTAGGGGATGTATACATACATGTAGGCTGCACCCGGTTATCTGGGGGATGTATACATACATGTAATCTGCACCCGGTTAGCTGGGCGATGTATACATACATGTAGGCTGCACCCGGTTACCTGTGTGATGTATACATACATGTATGCTGCACCCGTTTACCTGGGGATGTATACATACATGTAGGCTGGACCTGGTCACCTGGGGTATGTATACGACTCGTTAATACATGTAGGCTGGACCTGGTTACCTGGGAGATGTTTACATACATTTAGGCTGCATCTGGTTACATAGGAATATGTATACATACATGTAAGCTGTACTTTGTTGCCTGGGATGATGTATACATACCTGTAGGCTGCACCCGGTTACATGGGATGATGCATACAAACATGTAGGCTGCACCTGGTTACATGGGATGATGTATCCATACATGCAGGCTGTACTTTGTTGCCTGCGATGATGTATACATACATGTAGGTTGCACCTGGTTGCCTGGGATGATGTTTACATACATGTAGGCTGCATGCGGTTACCTGGGGTATATATATATATATATATACATATGGGCTGCACTCGGTTACATGGGATGATGTATACATACATGTAGGCTGCATCCTGTTACATGGAATGATGTATACATACATGTAGGCTGCATCCTGTTACATGGAATGATGTATACATACATGTAGGCTGTATCCTGTTACATGGAATGATGTATACATACATGTTTTTGGAGAACTATGAAAGATAGTGGAGAAGCTTTCATGGTAAATGTAGTTGGAGGACCCCCACAGTCTGCATCGCCTGCCGGCTTGCTGTGTGGGGGTCATGTAACTGGTTGGATCTGGCGCATATTTGACATTTCTATATTGTTTGTAGGATGGGGGAGTCAAAGCTCCAAAGTCCAGATCCATCACAACACTTGGCTGCACTTCCCGGGACACAACCTGCGCTGGATCCTGACCTTCGTGCTGCTGTTTGTCCATGTGTGCGAGATCGCAGAGGGCATCGTGTCAGACGCGTGAGTCCACAACAGCTATATGCACACTGAAGGGTCCTGAAACAGCAGCAATCATCAGAGGGCAGAACTATGTCTACTGCAAGAACTTTACTCCAGTCACATCTAAAGCTGCAGCCATAAAGATGCTCTTGTATCATGTTTTATACTCCAGTCACCACTAGAGCTGCCGTCACAATTCTGCTATTAGATTATGTCTTATCCTCAAGTCACACCCAGAGCTGCAGTCACAACTCTGCTGTTGTATCATCTCTTATACTCCAATAAAATCCAGAGCTGCAGTCTTAATTTTTGCATCTCTTTGCTGGTATACTCATCTTTATTTGATGAATATCCTGAAGGTTTTTTGGCCAAAACCAGAGCCTTTGTATAGCGTGCAGACAACTTGGATTATCTCCTCACCTATTGTTTGTTTGTAATATATGCTGCTGAACATTTTTTACTTATTGAACATTCAGAGCTGCAGTCGTGTAGTTTATGGTATCTATAACCCAGCTCAGCTATCTTCATTGATGTGTTGTGTGCAGGAAGATGACATCGCGGCACCTCCACCTCTTCATGCCAGCCATCGTGGGGTTCATTGCAGCGACCACGTCCATTATCTACTACCACAACATCGAGACATCAAACTTCCCAAAACTGTTACTAGGTGAGAGAGCCACACAAAACCATGTAGAGCTCACAGAGAGAGGGCAGCTAGGGTCAATGTAGAAAGAGAGAGAGGGGGCAGCTAGGGTCAATGTAGAAAGAGAGAAGGGGCAGCGAGAGTCAATGTAGAGAGAGAGAGGGGGCAGCAAGAGTAAATGTAGAGAGAGAGAGGGGGGCAGCAAGAGTCAATGTAGAGAGAGAGAGGGGGGCAGCGAGAGTCAATGTAGAGAGAGAAAGAGGGGGCAGCGAGAGTCAATGTAGAGAGAGAGCGGGCAGCGAGAGTCAATGTAGATAGAGAGGGGGCAGTGATAGTCAATGTAGAAAGAGAGAGAGGGGGCAGCGAGAGTCAATGTAAAGAGAGAGAGCAGCAAAACTCAATGTAGAAAGAGAGAGGGCAGCAAGGGTCAATGTAGAGAGGGGGCAGCGAGAGTCAATAGTAAAGAGAGGACAGCGAGGGTCAATAGTAAAGAGAGAGTAGGCAGTCAATGTAGAGAGAGAGGGCTGCAAGAGTCAATGTAAAGAGAGCAACAATGTTCAATGTAGAAAGAGAAAGGGCAGCAAGGGTCAATGTAGAGAGAGAAAGGGCAGTGAGAGTCAATTAGAGAGAGAGGGCAGTGAGAGTTAATATATAGAGAGAGGGGTCAGTGAGGGTCAAAGTATAAAGGCAGAGAGGGCAGTAAAAGTCAATGTAGAAATGTAGAGAGAAGGCAATGGGAGTCAATGTAGAGAGCGAGAGGGCAGCGAGAGTCATTGTAGAGAGAGAAGGCAGTGAGATTCAATGTAGAAAGAGAGCAGGCAGTCAATGTAGAGAGAGAGGGCTGCAAGAGTCAATGTAAAGAGAGCAACAAGGCTCAATGTAGAAAGAGAAAGGGCAGCAAGGGTCAATGTAGAGAGAGAGAGAGGGCAGCAAGAGTCAATGTATAGAGAGAGAGGGCAGCGAGAGTCAGTGTATAGAGAGAAAGGGCAGCAGGATGTGGAGAGAGAGGGTACCAAGCCTCAATGTAGAAAGAGAGAAAGGTCAGCAAGGGTCAATTTAGAGAGGTAGGGCAGCAAGGGTCAATGTTGAAAGAGAGAGGGCAGTGACGGGCAATGTAGAGAGAGAAAGGGCAGCGAAAGTCAATGTATAGAGAGAGAGGGAAGCAGGAGTCAATGTATAGAGAGAGAGGGCAGCGAGAGTCAAAGTAGAAAGAGAGAGGGCAGTGATGGTCAATGTAGAGAGAGAAAGGGCAGTGAGAGTCAATGTAAAAAGAGAGAGGGTTGCGAGAGTCAATGTAGAGAGAGAGGGTACCGAGCCTCAATGTAGAAAATGAGAAAGGGCAGCAAGGGTCAATGTAGAAAACGAGAAAGGGCAGCAAGGGTCAATGTAGAGAGAGCAGACATTGAGATTCAATGTAGAGAGAGAGGGCAGTCAATATAGAGAAAGAGAGGGCAGCAAGGGTCCATATATATATAGAGAGAGGGCAGCGAGAATCAATAAAGAGAGAGAGGTGGGACAGCAAGAGTCAATGTAGAGAAAGAGAAAGTAAGAGAGCAGTGAGGCTCAATATACAAAGAGTGAGGGCAGCGAGAGTCAATGTAAAGAGAGAGGGTACCAAGGCCTCAATGTAGAAGAAGAGAAAGGGCAGCGAGAGTCAATGTAGAGAAAGAGATGGCAGCGAGGGTCAATGTTGAGAGAGTGAGAGACGGTAGTGAGAGTCAATGTAGAGAGGAAGGGCAGCAGGGGTAAATGAAGAAAAGGGCCTTTGAGGGTCAATTTCAAAAGAGAGGGCAGCGAGGGGCAATGTAGAGACAGAAAGAGGGCAGCGGGGGTAAATGAAGAGAGAGATAGAGGACAGCTAGGGTGTTTGGAGAGGGTCAATGTAGAGACAGAAGACTGCAAGGGTCAGTGTAGAGGGAAATCCTAGTGATGATCAATGTAGTTCAGTATTGGAAAAGTGCAGTGCAGTTGAATGTGAGACGAGTGTAGCACTGATCAGTGTGAAGAGAGCGCAGCGCAGTTGAGTGTAAAGAGAGCGCAGCTCAGTTGAGTCTAAAGAGAGAGCAGCTCAGTTGAGTGTAAAGAGAGCACAGCTCAGTTGAGTGTAAAGAGAGCACAGCGCAGTTGAGTGTAAAGAGAGCGCAGCTCAGTTGAGTGTAAAGAGAGCGCAGCTCAGTTGAGTGTAAAGAGAGCGCAGCGCAGTTGAGTGTAAAGAGAGCACAGCACAGTTGAGTGTAAAGAGAGCGCAGTTGAGTATAAAGAGAGCGCAGCGCAGTTGAATGTAAAGAGAGCGCAGCCCATTTGGGTTAGAGGAGTGTGCAGCCCATTTGGGCGTAAGGAGAGTGCAGCGCAGCTGGGTGTGAGGAGAGTGCAGCGCAGTTGGGTGTGAGAAGAGTGCAGCGCAATTGGGTGTAAGAACAGTTCATTGTAGTTGGGGTGAGAGCAGTGCTGTCCCCAACCGGCCTCGATCTGTGCAGTTGTGGACTGTCATGTGAATGTTACCCCTTGTGTTCCCTGACAGCGCTCTTCCTCTATTGGGTTTTGGCTTTTATCTCCAAAACCATCAAGCTGGTGAAATATTGTGAGAACGGCATCGGCGTTCACCAGCTGCGTTTCTGCATCACGGGGGCCATGGTGGTTCTTTACGGTTTACTCATGGCGGTGGAGATCAACGTCATTCGGGTGCGGGTACGTCATTGCTTTATCTACCTCCTCCTGCTCTCAGCTGCTCTTCTGATGTTGTCCCACCCTCTACTTCCAGAGATACGTGTTCTTCATGAGCCCCCAGAAAGTGAAGCCCCCCGAAGATCTCCAGGACCTGGGAGTTCGCTTCCTGCAGCCGTTCGTCAACTTACTGTCCAAAGCGACATACTGGTGGATGAACCCGCTCATCATCACTGCACACAAGCGGCCCGTTGAGCTGAGAACCATCGGCAAATTACCCATCGCCATGAGAGCGCTCACCAACTACGTCAGCCTGAAAGACGCGTATGACGAGCAGAAGGTGAGATAGCCGGTGGCGCTCACTACTGCAGCACATATACAGACATGGGGGAGCTTGTTACAATGTATCCAGTGCAGAGAAATCCTCCGGGCTCCAGACTGATACATTGGAAAATAGCTGGATGGAAGCAGAATGCTCCCATTTACTGACAGCAAGCAGAGATCTAGTGAAGAACAGAAACACAAAAGTCTGTTAGAAAGCAGCAGACGTTTTATTACTACATGAGGATTAACCCATAAATTTCTGGGGCCCCGTAGGTAGATGTGGCGCCAGCGGTGTAGACTGCGCTGCCTGGCTGGTTTCTCCCACTGCTGTCTTGTGCAGGTAGATGTGATTCCTATTTCGGCCCCTGGGTGGTGCTGCTATTGGCGGGCAATTGGAGTGTGCAGGGTTAATAATGTTATCGCCTGTCATGTTCAGATATCTGGCACTCGTTGCATTTTTCCATCGTGAGGTGAGACGCTGTTTTGAGCCGTGGTTTAAACAAGTGCCTGGACCGATGCCAATCTGATTGTAGAGTCTACGCTGCTGCTTTCGGGACGTCATCTTCACTTAGGGCACATGGACAAAAACGCGTCATAGAGCACAACTCCTCACCCAGGGCACATGGATAACATGGCGTCACGAGACGTAACACATCGCTCAGGACACATGGACAAAAGTGCGTCATTGGGCACAACACATCACTCAGGACACACGGACAACAGGGCATCACGGGTTGCAACACATCACGAAGGGCACACGGATAAAAGCGCGTCACAGCGCAAAACATCACCAAGGGCACACGACCAAAAAAGCGTCATAGGACTAAATACATCACCCAGGGCACACGGGCAAGAGTGTCACGGGGCACAACACATCACCCAGGGCACACGGACAAGAGGGCATCATGGGGCACAACAACCATAACACCCAACAGGGTCCTCTAGGAATGTGCTAAATATAACACATGTATCTGATGGGGGGTGTAGTAGTGCATGATACTGTCCGCTGAGCTGTGTATCTAATCCTGCTCTGTGATACTGTCTGGTGTATCTAATCCTGTCGTGTCTCAATGATATTAGAGGATGGGGGTTGTACTTGTGGATGACATCTTACATCTTGTGTCCTGTACAGAAGAAGGTGATGGATCAGCCCCACAAGACTCCGTCCATCTGGTTCGCCATCTATAAGGCGTTTGGGCGTCCGATCCTGCTGAGCAGCACCTTCCGGTATTTGGCTGATCTTCTGGGGTTCGCCGGTCCTCTCTGCATCTCAGGGATCGTTCAGCATCTCGGAGCCACGAATGAAACCAAAACAGAACAGGTGAGGCTATCTGTCCATTCTGTGGGGCGAGGCCATCTGTCTGTCTTGTGGGGTGTGGCCTGTCCCTGATTCTGTGGAGTGAGGCCTGTCTGTTCTGTGGGGTGTGACCAGTCTGTCCTGTGGGGCTAGGCTGTCCCTGCTTCCTGTGTTGTGAGGCCTGTCTGTCTTGTGGGGCGAGGCCATCCGTCCGTCTTGTGGAACGAGGCCTGTCTGTCCTGTATGGCAACACCTGCCTGTCCTATGGGGCAAGGCCATCTGTCTGTCCTATGGGGCAAGGCTGTCCGTCCATCCTGTGGGGCGAGGCCTGTCTGTCCTGTGGCGCAAGACCTGTCTTTTCTATGACGAGGCTGTCTGTCCATCCTTTGGGGTAAGGACGTCCGTTCTGTGGGGCAAGGCCATCTATCCTGTGGGGCGAGGCATGACCATCCTGTGGGGCGTGGCCTAGCTGTCCTGTGGGGCATAACCTGTCTGTCCTGTGGTGTGAGGCCTGTCTGTCCTCTGGGGTGCGACATGTCTGTCCTTTGGGGCCAGGCCATCCGTCCTGTGTTGTGAGGCCTGTCTGTCCTTTGGGGTGAGGCATGTCCGTCCTCTGGGGCGAGGCCTGCCTGTCCAGTGCAGCAACACCTGCCTGTCCTGTGCGGCAAGGCCATCCGTTCGTCCTGTGGGGTGAGGCCATCTGTTCCTCCTATGCGGTGGGGCCATCCGTCCGTCCTGTGGGGCGGGGCCATCCGTCCGACGTGTGGGGCGAAACCTGTCTTTCCTACCTGGCGAGGCCATTCATCCTTCTTGTGGGGCAAGGCCTGCCTGTCTGTCCTGTGGGGCGAGGCCTGCCTGTTTGTCCTGTGGGGTGAGGCCCAACTGTCTGTCTTGTGGGGCAAGGCCATCCATCCGTCCTGTGGGACGAGGCCTGTCTGTACTGTATAGCAACACCTGCCTGTTCTATTTGGCAAGGCCATCTGTCTGTCCTATGGGGCAAGGCTGTCCGTCCTGTGGGGCGAGGCCTGTCTGTCATGTGGGGTGGGACATGTCCATCCTGTGGGGTGAGGCCTGTTCATGAGTCTTGAAGTGTCACTGCTCTTACTGGAGAGAATCCTTCCCTGCTGATGACACAAGGGGTGAGGCTTCTGACATGATGGTGACTATCACTGCTGTAATAATTATATGCCCCTTGTTTTTTACCCCTAGGACCTGCCCAGCAGCCCATTCGTCAGTGTCTGCTTCCTGTCCTCTAAGGAGTTCCTGGATAATAACTTTGTCTTGGCCGTCCTCTTATTTCTGGCGCTGATTCTCCAGCGGACGTTCCTGCAGGCATCCTACTATGTGGCCATAGAGACCGGGATCAACCTCCGGGGAGCTCTCCTGGTGCATATTGCCCACTCCACCAGCCTGTAGGCCTCTGTAGATGGCGGCTGATGAGATACTGACACTTTCCTTTTCCTCCAGGCAATGATCTACAACAAGATCCTGAAGCTCTCCACCTCCAACATGTCCATGGGTGAGATGACGCTGGGCCAGATCAACAACCTGGTCGCCATCGAAACCAACCAGCTGATGTGGTTCCTCTTCCTGTGCCCCAATCTGTGGGCCATGCCTGTGCAGGTACAGCGGCCACCTAGGGGCACCTCTAATGCAGGGAGCGGGTCTGTGACAGTAATGGGTTGGGAGGAGGCTTGGACTACCTCTCAGACAGGATATACAGGCTGGTTGTCAGCAGTAATAGATGGGGGCGGGGCTGTGACTACCTCTCAGACAGGATATACAGACTTGCTGTCAGCAGTAATAGATGGGGGTGGGGTTGTGACTACCTCTCAGACAGAATATACAGGCTGGTTGTCAGCAGTAATAGATGGGGATGTGGCTGTGACTACCTCTCAGACATGATATACAGGCTGGTTGTCAGAAATAATACATTGGGCGGGGCTATGACTACCTCTCAGACAAGATATAGAGGCTGGTTGTCGGCAGTAATAGATGTGGGTGGGGCTGTGACTACTTATCAGAGAGGACATACAGGCTAGTTGTCAGCAGTAATAGATGGGGGCGGGGCTGTGACTACCTCTCAGACAAGATATAGAGGCTGGTTGTCGGCAGTAATAGATGCGGGTGGGGCTGTGACTACCTATCAGACAGGATATACAGGCTAGTTGTCAGCAGTAATAGATGGGGGTGAGGCTGTGACTACCTCTCAGACATGATATACAGGCTGGTTGTCAGCAGTAATAGATGGGGCGGGGCTGTGACTAGCTCTCAGACAGGACATACAGGCCAGTTGTTAGAAGTAATATATGGGGCAGGGCTATGACTACCTCTCAGACAAGATATAGAGGCTGGTTGTCAGCGGTAATAGATGCGGGTGGGGCTGTGACTACCTTTCAGCCAGGATATACAGGCTGGTTGTCAGCAGTGATTGATGGGGCGGGGCTGTGACTACTTCTCAGACATGATATACAGTCTGGTTGTCAGTAGTAATAGATGGGGCGGGGCTGTGACAACCTCTCAGACAGGATATACAGGCTGGATGTCAGTAGTAATAGATGGGGGCGGGGCTGTGAATACCCCTCAGATATGATATACAGGCTGGTTATCGCTTCGGGCATTGCGGTTGCTATGTATACTATATTCTGACTCTTGCTCTGTGCAGATCATTATGGGCGTCATCCTCCTCTATAAGCTGCTGGGGGTCAGCGCTCTGGTGGGCGCCGCGGTCATCGTGTTGCTCGCCCCGGTACAGTACTTCATTGCTACGAAGCTGGCGGAGGTCCAGAAGAACACGCTGGTGAGTGTGGCCCCGGGGTCCGGTCGTGACCCTCAGGCGAGGAAGTAATGTCTCTTCCTCTCTTCAGGATTATTCCACCGAGAGACTGAAGAAGACTAACGAGATCCTGAAGGGCATCAAACTGCTGAAGCTCTATGCCTGGGAGAACGTCTTCTGTGCCAGCGTGGAGGAGACCCGCATGAAGGAGCTCACCAGCCTGAAGACCTTTGCGCTGCACACCTCTCTCTCCAGTGAGTGCCAGGCAATGGGGGGGCAACAATGGGAACAGAAAATGGGAGTACATGTCTGGAAGAGGGGCTTTGGCTTCTGAGACGATACTAGAAGTCGAGGATGGGAGTCAGAGGTGTACCACTAGGAGTCGCAGGGGTTGTAATTGCAACCGGCTGTGGGTAGCACTTCGGGATCGGTGGGACATTTCCTGGGGAATTTGGCAGCCAATTAGAGGCTGCAGGCAATCCCGACACGCGGTCCTCCCTTCCACTGAGGACCTGTTGTTGTGATCTGGCTAGCCATGCCTAATACTGAGGAAGAGTGCAGAGTCTGTGGAACATGCAGAGTAACCAGGTATGTACTGTATGCAATCATATGTGTATTGCTGGTATAAATTATACTGCTTGTACACGCATAAATAATTATGTACAGGAGATACCAGGTTATACCAGCATGCTCCAGATCACTAAATAAAGGAAATGTATAACTTTTACCAGCTGTACATATATAATTATATACCAGAGATACCCAGGCTATTCCAGCATGCTCCATATCACTATACACAGGATGTATAACTTGTACCAACTGTACATATATAATTATATACTGGAGAAACCCAGGTTATACCAGCGTGTTCCATATTAATATATACAGGAAATGTATAACACATGACATCTGTACATATATAATTATATACCAGATATACCCAGGCTATTCCAGCATGCTCCATATCACTATACACAGGATGTATAACTTGTACCAACTGTACGTATATAATTATATACTGGAGATACCCAGGTTATACCAGCGTGTTCCATATTAATATATACAGGAAATGTATAACACATGACATCTGTACATATATAATTATATACCAGAGATACCCAGGTTATTCCAGCATGCTCCATATCACTATATGCAGGATGTATAACTTATACCAACTGTACATATATAATTATATACTGGAGATACCCAGGTTATACTGGCCTGCTCCATATCACTATATAAAGAATGCATAACTTATACCAGCTGTTCATATATACCCAGGTTATATCAGCTTGCTCCATATCACTATATACAGGATGTATAACTTATACCAGCTGTGCATATATAATTTTATACAGGAGATACCCAGGTTATATCAGCATGCTTCATACCTATATATATAAAGGTGAAAGCCCTTACTGACTGACTCACCACTAATTCTCTAACTTCCTGGTGTTGTACAAACGTGAAATTTGGCAGGAACATTCTTTAGGTCCTAAATAGGAAGAGTAAAGGGGTCACAACTCGATTATTCAATGCCAGTTGCAGAAGTAAGTGCACCCCTCTGTAATGTAACTTCCCAGTGTTGTACAAGCATGAAATTTGGCACAACATTCTAACTGACCTCTGTGTGTATGTACTGAGGAGAGTCCAGCTCACCTCTATGTGTATATACTAAGAACAATCTAACTAACCTCTGTGTGTATACATTGAAAGGCTGTAAAGTACAGAAGGAAGCGGCCATGGCCTGCAGGGATGGAGCCTTAAAGGCTAAGAAAGGGCTGCAACCTCCAGTCTGGGGGTAAATTTTGAATAAAATGGGTGTTACATTTAAGGGTAAAAAATGAGGAGAGTGGGAGGGGTGAATATTCTGCAGAGGGACATCGGTACATGCAGTCTGAGGAGAATCTTACACTCCTCTATGTGTATATACTTAGAAGAATCTAAGGAAGAGGACATGGACTGCAGGGATGACACATGCCTTTAAGGCTTAGAAGAGGCTGCAACTTCCTGTCTGGGGTAAAATTTAATTAAAAAGGGATGTTACCTTTAAAGTTAAAAAGTGAAGAGAGTTGGAGGGTGGCACATTCTGCAGAGGGACATTGGTACATGCAGTCTGAGGAGAATCTAACGCTCCTCTATTTGTATAGATATTTTATTCTGCGGTTCCTCTGAAGTAATCACGATGCCATAACATTTTCCATGCGAACAGCAGGTAAACACCTGGACCAAAGTAATTCGAACGAAGCCGGGTGTATCAGCTAGTCACTGGAGATATATAATTTAGTTCAGCTGTACATATATAATTATATATAGGAGATACCCAGGTTATACCAGCATGGTCTATTTCACTATATACAGTATGATTGAAGCACATGTCTGGAGGAGGGGCACTGACTCTTGGAATTACATTAAGAGCTGCGGATGCCGAGCGACATCTCAGAAACTGGGTCATTCCAACAGATGGGAATATACCGGGCAAAGCTGCAGCCTGCGGGGTGAAAGCAAGAGAGTGCCCTATTGTCTCATTGTGTAGGTGATACAGAGGAGGGGTGGCAGAATTAACCCTTTACGGATCTAACTGTATTCTAGAGAGCGGATTCTCCTCAACTGCTTGATTGTTAGTTACGAATGAAGCCTATGAAGCTTATAAAAGCAGAGCCTATAGCGTCTGGAGTCAATAGTACTGGAGCCTATAGAGCCCATAGCAGCAGATTCTATAATACTGGTGTCTATAGAGCCCATACGTGGATCCTATATCACTGTAGCCTATAGAGCGTATAGCTGCTTCCTATATCACTGGAATCTGTAGAGCCCATAGCCGGGTCCTATATCACTGGAGCCTGTAGAGTTTATAGCTGAGTCCTATATCACTGGAGCCTAAACAGAGGCCATAGCTGGATCCTATATCACTGGAGCCTAAACAGAGGCCATAGCTGGATTCTATATCACTGGAGCCTATAGAGTCAATAGCTAGATCCTATATCACTGGAGCCTGTATAGTATAGAAGTTATAGCTGGGTCGTATATCACTGGAACCTATAGAGCTTATAGCTGGATCCTATATCACTGGAGCCTAAACAGAGCCCATACGTGGATCCTATATCACTGTAGCCTATAGAGCGTATAGCTGCTTCCCAGAGCCGTAACTTGAAGTTCCCAGACCCCGATGCAAAACTTGTAACAGGGCCCCCAACTATAATGCTTTACTTATAGTACTGGGTTCCCTATATGGAGAAGAGAGGCCTTATGGGCCCCCTAAGGCTCCTGGGCCCGGGTGCAACCGCATCCCCTGCATCCTCTATAGTTACGCCCCTGCTGCTTCCTATATCACTGGAATCTGTAGAGCCCATAGCTGTGTCCTATATCACTGGAGCCTGTAGAGTTTTTATAGCTGGGTCCTATATCACTGGAGCCTAAACAGAGGCCATAGCTGGATCCTATATCACTGGAGCCTATAGAGTCCATAGCTGGATCCTATATCACTGGAGCCTATAGAGTTTATAGCTGGGTCATATATCACTGGAACCTATAGAGCTTATAGCTGGATCCTATATCACTGGAGCCTAAACAGAGCCCATATCTGGATCATATATCACTGGAGCCTATAGAGCTTATAGTTTGGTTCTATGGGGTACTTATTGGAATCAATGTATCACTGATGTGCTGAAGATAAACAGGAAACATGAAGCTGATTGCCAATGTGCAGTAATGGGGATGGGTGGTGATTGGTCATGCTGGGAGTTGTAGTTTTCACTGCTATTTTCTGTGTTTTGCAGTATTCATGAACGCAGCCATCCCCATAGCGGCCGTGCTGGCGGTAAGATCAATTTGTGCCTGGCAGGTTATATATTTGTATTCACGCTGATTGGGGATTAACACTCATCTGTCGGGGTTCATTTACTTTCCTGTGTGGCTTTGTGACGGTGGGGCCCCTGCTAATTTTTGATTGTTTCTTGCATGACCCGCAGACATTTGTGACGCATGTGTACGTGGAGGGTGTGACCCTGACTCCGGCCAGTGCCTTTGCATCCTTGTCGTTATTCCACATCCTGGTCACGCCGCTCTTCCTGCTCTCCACGGTGGTCCGGTTTGCGGTGAAGGCGCTTGTCAGGTGCGTCATCACATTCCTTATTGTTACTGGTGGCTTGTAAAAACCCATTATGACCACTTGGGGAGGGGGGGCGCCGTACTGTTACCTTAGTCAGAAGCCGATTCCACCTAAGTGATGTACATAGTAGCATATTGGATAGAGTCATCCCTTGTAGTAGTAGAACCGTACACCGTAACCCCCAGGTGCCATTTATTACATAACTATATTATCAGCGGAGGGTGTCTCTTCCATCGCTCTGGCGGTCGGATCTGTTGTTCTGTAGTCTTATGTATTCAGGTTCACTGTATACCTTGCCTTCCGCTCGGATGACATCACATCTCGGCTTCTCTCCCTGCAGCGTTCAGAAATTAAGTGAGTTCTTCACCAGCGACGAAATCAGAGATGACAGCACGAGGAACGGCGAGTCCCCGGCCCTGCTGGACGCCTGCCGGAAGCATCCTGGAATTGTACGTACCGCGCTAGTCTCAGGTCGCCGCTGACGTAAACGAAATGCTGAGGAGCAACCAGAGGCTAAAATCTGTCCTGATCTAATACTTCTCTGTGCTGAGGGTTTGTTACAATGTATCCAGTCTAGACATCCTCTGCACTCCCGGCTGATATATTGTAACAAACCCGCTGGACCGGAGGGAGATTTGTGCTGCTGAGGTGGTCGCCTCGCACTGATACATTGTCACGCTGTCTTTTGGGAAGTTTCAGGTTAAGACGGGTTTTCAACCTCTGGATGAAAGCAAGGAAGATCCAGTTCACTGACAGCAAACAGAGATCCTTAAGAGTAAAGAATGAAATGCGCAGCGTCTCATCTTTTAACCCCTGAAGGACAGGGCCTATTTTGGTTTAAAGACACAACAGTTTTTGTGGGATTTTCATTTTCATTTTTCAAGAGCCATAACTTTTTTATTTTTCTGTTGACTCGGCCGTATAAGGGCTTGTTTTTTGTGTTGCGATTCGCGAAGTATAGTTTTTATTGGTACCATCTTTGGGTGCATATGATGTATAGTAACACTTTTATTATTAATTTTTTGAGAGCAGGGAGAGAAAACACATCAATTCTGACATTTTTTCTGCAGGCGGTATGATTACAATTATACCAAAAACATTATAATTTTTTTAGGTTTTTCTACTTTTACACAATAAAAACCCTTTTTAAAAAAAACATTTAAAATTATCATTATTTTTGCATTGTTGCATTCCAAGTTATTTTTCCATTGATGGAGCTCTGTGACGGCTTGCTTTTTGCGACACGACTTGTAGTTGTAATTTGCACCATTTTGCGGTACATAATAGCTTTTTTTATCTTTTTTATTGCGCTTTTTTTGAAGGTAAAATGAATAAAATAAGCATTTTACCTCAGTTTTTTATGGCTTTTGCTGTGCAGGATAATTAGTGCGCTGAAAATATAGTACAGGTCGTTTATTTATGGACGCGATGATACCACATACGTCGGGTTTTTCTTACATTTTTTTATAATATAATTTTTTTATATTATATAAATAGGGGAAAATGCGCATAAACTCTTTTTTTTTTGAATATTTTTTATTT
Source organism: Eleutherodactylus coqui (assembly GCF_035609145.1). Lineage (NCBI taxonomy): Eukaryota > Metazoa > Chordata > Amphibia > Anura > Eleutherodactylidae > Eleutherodactylus > Eleutherodactylus coqui. The sequence goes on along the minus strand of NC_089838.1, from coordinate 46,096,300 downwards.
AAATGTTTTTTTTGTTACACTATTTCTTTAAGTTTTTTTTGTCAAATTATGTCCCTGTAGGGGACTTGTACCATGACATCTATGATCGCTATGGAAAGTCATTTCAGGACCTGTGTTCTGCAATGCCTTATCGCTGGTCATATCAATCATAGACAATGGCAAAGCAGGACGCCTGTAGCTGGTATCCTGTTGCCATGACAACCCATCGGCCCTCTGCGATTATATTGCAGGGGTCCAATGACATCACAGAGGATCGCCCTCCATCTGTGAACCTTTTACATGTCACGATCTGCATAGATCCCGAGAGATCCACATGATGTAAGGTTACATCATGTTGCCTTAAGTATCAGCTTTCCATGATGTAGCCTTACGTCCTGTGGCGGGAAGGGGTTAAAATCCTTGCGTGGAAAAAATCTGCGCCATATAGACTACCGAGCAGATTTCAACACTTTCTTGCTGTGAATTCGCTACAGGTTCCACATCAAATCCACGTCGTAATCCGTCGCAGCCTGAATAAGAGCATGGCTCTTAATCTGCTTGGCACATCTCTGAACGTCCTTAAGCCATAAATTAGTATCTACGTCAGTTATGAGCTGGTGTGGATTTCCCTTTGCGCAAACTTGCAGTGTAAGTGAGCCGGCCCCCTCCTGGTTAGCACCATTTATTTAGAAAGTCCCTGATTATTGCGCAGACTCGCTGTGAACCAAAAATTGCAAATTTCTTATGCCACAAACGTGCTGCAGATCCATTGGTAAATGTCCGTTGTCTGTTACGCAGTTGTAGCATTGCAGCTTTATTTAAACTGGTTGAGCGCGGTAGTATTGCTGTGTTAGTCGCATTAGTTATTAGTCATTGCTTTAGATGCCGACCTGAATACCGGAGTACTTAGAGACTGCAGTCACTGTAGCATAAGGGTACTGCAATGGGGTCTACTGAGATGCAGAGAAACCCCCTCACTGTACCTAGCACACAGATGGGGGCGCTGCTAACTCTGACTCATTTGTCTGCAGCACTCAAGAGCCATCAACAGGAAGCAGCCACTGAGGTACCAGCTGGACCGCTACGAATCGTCCCCACGAAGACAACTACGCCCCCAGGACAGCGAGGAGGCCGCCATCAAGGTGTCTCCCATCTGCCTTCTCAGTACATCTAGACGGCTGCGGTGTCAGTTAGAAGGATGATGGATACGTTGTACCTACCGTAACCTCTGTAAGTGGGAGGGGCTTATCTTCAGGTAGTAATGGTGGCGTTCCTTCTTTTCCAGGTGTATGGCGGATACTTCTCCTGGGGGACAGGACTAGCGACGTTATCAAATATCGATATCCAAATACCGACAGGTAAGAAATCCATCACACCAGTACCGCAGCGCTCATTGAGTTACATCATGCTTAGCCTCCAGTCACATACGGAGCTGCAGTGACAGCTTTCTATGCTGCACTGCATTGTGGGAGATGTCATGTTTTTAACCAACATTTCCATGGCAACCTGTGAAAGATTCTGTAGATTTCGGGCATCCAAGGGGCGGAGCTTTCACCTTCGGGCCCCATGATTGGCACAGTGTTACCTATATGTCTGTCGCTGTTGTCATGGAGTGGTGGTACTAATCATCAGCGTGTTGTGCGCAGGTCAGCTGACCATGGTGGTGGGACAAGTCGGATGCGGCAAATCCTCATTGCTGCTCGCCATTCTCGGAGAAATGCAGACGCTGGAGGGACGAGTGTGCTGGAGCAAGTAAGTGGCGCAAAACTCTGACTTTACAGGTGACGTCGTCTGCTGCAGTGAATTCGTGTTGAGTGGTTCGCAGCCGTGCTACACCCCCCATCATGTGCTCACTGTATCTAAGCCCGTGTGATACAGTCTCCGAGCTCTACACTACACCCCCCCTCATGTGCTCCTCAGCTGTGGTATCTAAGCTCATCCTGTGTGATACAGTCCTGATGTGGGATACTCACCTGTTTCTTCTCCAGCTTCCTGCGGTAGATTTTTCTCTGTCTCCGTCCTCCTGGCGTTCCTCTTTTGCCACCGCGTTTGTTATCTGCAGAACCCTTTCTATATAATCCCTTTCTGCTGCACATTTCAGACTCCCTGCTGAAGGCGACCGCAGAGCAGACGGACTCTACAGGTACCGACCTCCTCCCAACGCTAATTACTAAACCGCTGATCTTACGTGTTACCCCATAGGGCGGCCACATGACAACAGCAGAAGGTTGCCATCAGACCTGCATGTGTTATCTAGATCCACCTGTGAGCAGCCTCCCCCAGTGGCTGATACCAGGGAGCAATAGACTTTACTCACCTCTCTTACAGTCACCTCCCCCAGTCTGACGTGGCTGATAATAGGGAGTAAAAGACTGAACTCACCTTTCCTACAGTCACCGCCCCCAGCCTGACATGGCTGATAACAGGGAGTAATAACCTGTACTCACCTGTCCTATAGTCACCTCCCCAGCATAACATGGCTGATAACAGGGAGAAATAAACTGTACTAATAGACCATAGACTGGAATAAAAGAATGACTACAGCCTGGTATGTGGCTGGAATATAAGAATTGAAACTGCAGCTCTGGCTGTGAGTGGAGTAGAATCGTGAGCTCAGCTCTGGTTGTGACTAGAGTATAAGCATTGTGGCTGCAGCTCTGGTTGTGACTCTGGGACCACACCCCCTTCTCAATGCAGGGTCACTAAATCATCCCAGACAGATGTCTGTCCAGCCTCTGAAGACTTCGATTGAAGGAGAACTCGCCACCTCCTGTGGTAATCTGTTCCACTCATTGATCCCACTCACTGTCTAATATCTATTCTGTCTCCTCCCTTTCAGTTTCATCCCATTGCTTCTAGTTTTTCCTTGTGCAGATGAGAATAGGGCTGATCCCTCTGCACTGTGACAGCCCTTCAGATATTTGTAGACAGCTATTAAAGGCCCATTTATGTGCAACGATTATCGCTCAAAATTCGTTAAAACGATGGTATATGAGCGATAATCGTTGTGTGTAAATGCGACCATCCTGCACTTTTTGTCTGAAGGATGATTTTTAGGTGAGTATAAAAATCATCATGCAGACCTCAAGTTGTGTTCTCTACGGGAGCTAGAGATAACATTGTATTTTCTCTGCATCCCATGTGAGAAAACAGACCGCACGCTGTGTTCTTCAAGGGAGCTGCTAATTACATTATATTCATGCCCTCAGCCTGTGACAGGCCCTGAAAGAACAAAGAAGCTGACTGCAGAGCTCAGACCACCTGCTGAGCTCTACAAGCAGCTCTAGGGGGCTCATTTGCATGCAAACGCAGCTGATAAAGTACAAATGGGCATTAGTGCCCATTAGCACTTTATGCAAAATGATCGCTAAAACTGTCAATCTTTCAATTGTTTAAAAGATTGTCTTTGCGTGTAAATGAGCCTTTCGTCTCCTCTCAGCCTTCTCTTCTGTAAGCTAAACATTCCCAGATCCTTTAACCGTTTCTCATAGGACATGGTTTGCAGAGGAGAGTGAGAGAGATCCCTCTCTCGAGTATGTCGCCTTACCGAGTATGCTCGCTCATCTCTAATAGCCTGTATTCTTGTATTCCCCCAAAAGCACAGGGAAGATCAGTTGATGTTACATCTACTTTCTGAGAGAAAACCGATACAAAGTAGGAATTTGAAAGTTCGGCCTTCTCAACATCATTCTGTAAAAATCCTATAGTATCTTGGACATTTCTTTTGACTTCCAAAATCCTTTTTTATTGCTTTTAGCCCCTCTTACAAGCCTCAAATCATTATTAGCCTTAACTTTTCTGACACTTACCCTACAGTTTCCACATTATATTCTTCTTTAGATATTCCCCTCTCTTTCCATTTGATAAACATATTTATATATGTGACGAATATGTGTTTTGAGAATCTCATTTCACAATATTTCCCAACCTTTTTTGGGCATTTCTGTCCTCAAGAACATCCAGCCATTGGATTCTTCTTATCCTCTTTATGAGTCCATTGAAACCTGCCTTTCTGAAATCCAACCTTTGTGGTCTGAGTTTTCTCAGGTCTTCCTCCCCTTATTACCCAACATTCAAGGATAGCATGATCACTGCCTCCTAAGGCCCCAGCCACCCTTACTTGCTCAACCTTTCCCTCCCTGCTGGTAAGAATTAGGTCCAAGATAGCAGATCCCCTCATTTTCTCTTCTACCTTTTGAAAGATAAAGTTGTTGTTGGATCCATTACTTTTACCTGAGAGAGATTCCCAACAAATGTCTGGATAGGTAAAATCTCCCATGATCACTATGTTGTAGCTTTTTTTGAGAGCTTGGCCATCTGATGTAGAAAGAGTTCATCAATATCTCCTGCTTGTCTTGCCTATAGTAAATACCTACAATGGTGTCCTTTCTGTTGTTCTCTCCTTGTATTCTTACCCAAACAGTTTCTACAAAACTGCAATGCTCTGAATCTCGCGATGTCTTTTGAGCGATAATCATTGCGTGTAAATGCTACCATCATTTTCTTTTCGACCGAACGATGATATTTAGTTGAACTTAAAATCCATAATTTGGCTGGCCAGCTGATAGCAGGGACCGCATGCTGTGTTTCGCCACAGGAGTGCTGATAACATTGTATTCAGCTTCAGTCCCACGGCAGAACAAAAGAGCTATATGCAGAGAACAGACCGCTGGCTGTTTTCTGCATAGAGCTTAGGGAGGCTCATTTACATGCAAATGAAGCTAATAAGCTACTAATGGGCATTAGTGTCCATTAGCAGCTTATGCAAAATGATCGTTTAAACTGTCAATCATCCTACAAATCCGCTACAAGACGGATTTATTTGGTGATGTGCAGGCGCACCTCCACTCCGCCACTTGCGCCGCTCCATGGCGGAGTGGAAGGGGGTGCACATCATAAGCTATGCCTACACAAACAGGCAGACACGTGAGGGCAGATATCGTTGCCACACGTATGCGATTATTAAGCTAGCAGGGATACTCGGCGTTGCCCAGGATTAAAATTTGAACTAAAGCTCTACTGATGAGTGTAGCAAGGCGCCTGCTAAGTATAACCATTGGAACTGCAGCTCTGGAGGTGACTGGAGTATAAAGAATCGTGACTGCAGCTATGGAGGTGACTGGAGTATAAAGAATCGTGACTGCAGCTCTGGAGGTGACTGGAGTATGTGCCGCTGTAGTCCATCTGTTTATGACTTTTTCTCATGTTTTTCTCATTCGGTAACATGCAGCGCAGGAGAAGTCACCGCGGAGGAGGAGGACAGGTACAATCTGTGGTCTGGTGGTCCTGCTCATCTCTGATTCTCTAACATGTGGTGATTCTGGGGGCTCCTGATGATTGCTAGTGATTGTAGTGCCTGTAACCGCCTCCATTAACCGCAAACTCTTCATTTCCAACCCCTGATTCATTAACCGTAACTTTCCTCCCTCCCGTAATTCTTACAGGGACGTGGCTGGACCGACCATGTGTGCCGCGCTCATTAATAACGCTGCGCTCTCTGCTTCGCCCGGAGAGTCGCTTCTCTTCTGATTCATTGTCTCTTCTGCCTCTTATTTGGGGGATATGAGCCTGATCTCCAGAATAGGGGGCGCTCTATATACTGACCTGGACCATTATAACTGTGGGGTGGGGCCCCTCAGCAGCTGACCATGCACAGGGCCCCACCACATGCAGAACTTATGATAATCCAGTACCTGCTGATGACCGTGTCCCTGTCATTTGTCGGAGGCTCCGCCCTTCTCGCTGTTGTCAGTGCGGTTGGAGCTCCTCCGCTTTTCCTCCGCCGTCTCTTATATTCTCCATTTCTCTTTGCAGTAAGAACAGATATTCGGTGGCGTACGCAGGACAAAAGCCGTGGCTGCTCAACGCCACTGTGGAGGAGAACATCACCTTCGGCAGCCCATTCAGCAAGAAGAGGTGAGGACCTGCGCTGGTGCATGCCGCCATATAGTGCCCCAGTGCAGTCGTAGTGCTCAGGTAGCTTGTACCTGACTCCTCCGCACCTGCAGAGGCTTCAGCTAGGTGCAGGTTGTGTATACTTCGTCCACATATGGAGACATCACAGGGACTGCGGCTGAACCACCCGTGCTCTCTTCGACGCCCGTGCTTTCTGTTATAAATCCTCCTGTCTTCCATGACTGATCCCTGTTCTTGCGTTCTACAGGTATAAGGCGGTGACGGACGCCTGCTCCCTGCAGCCGGACATCGACCTCCTGCCTTTTGGGGATCAAACAGAAATTGGAGAAAGGGTAATGTGCAGGCATAGCATGAACCCTCAGAACATGAATCTTGCCCCGCCATGAGAATCAGGCTATTTATCGTACCCGACCCCCACCTCCTGCCACAAGACATGGCTGTGACTGTGCTTCCCCTCTGAGCCACAACACCCAGGATATGAATCATTCCCCCCCCCCCCCTTCCCCCAGCCACGAGACCCAAGACATGAATTGTTCCCACCGCCAGCCACGGACCCGGGCTATGAATCGTGCCCCCCATCCCTAGCAACAAGACCCTGCCTAGAAGTTTGCAGTTCTGGTTAATGCTTCCGGCTAGAGGCCCCTTTTATGACAAGTTCTGTCACTTTATTTTGGCTCACAGAAGAACTCTGTTTACTGTCCGTGAATGGAAACATCCAGAAGATGAAGCCCTGTACAGACGTGATACATTATCAAGGACTTCCAATCTCTGAATGTTCCCTTTTACTGACAACAAGCAGAGTTCCTGAAAATAGCGGAACACTGAAAGTCTATGATAAAGTTACAGAACTTTCCAGTGGTCCTCCTGCAGTGAGTCGGACGCTGCATGGCTCCGTGGCGCCCCCCGTGGGCTCTACTCTGCAATGGACGGTTGGGCTAGAAGTTCTAAATGTCTGTAATTTACGTTATATGATGCCACTTTACATGTTAGCCCCCATTATCCATCCTCCACCTCCCTCCTTCCCCATGGTACCCCCGGGACCCCAAGATGACGCCGCTGGCACTCCGCATATGTAAATGTTTAGCAGCTGATGTCCCATTATTCAGCAGATTCCCGACACATCCTGCGATCCCAGTGCCATAAGTACAGCGTCGCTGCGCACAAGAACTAAATATACCCTGATGTGTGCATTCCTGCAGACCGCAGAGGGTCATTTATTCCGCAGCGCAAATTGTTTTGACACTTATAGTGATAATAACATCTGATACTGGGGGTGCAGGGACTGGTGTGACAATGATACTGGGGGTGCAGGGACTGGTGTGACGATGATACTGGGGGTGCAGGGACTGGTGTGACAATGATACTGGGGGTGCAGGGACTGGTGTGATGCTGATACTGGGGTTGCAGGGACTGGTGTGACAATGATACTGGGGGTGCAGGGACTGGTGTGACGATGATACTGGGGGTGCAGGGACTGGTGTGATGCCGATACTGGGGGTGCAGGGACTGGTGTGATGCTGATACTGGGGGTGCAGGGACTGGTGTGATGCTGATACTGGGGGTGCAGGGACTGGTGTGACAATGATACTGGGGGTGCAGGGACTGGTGTGATGCTGATACTGGGGGTGCAGGGACTGGTGTGACAATGATACTGGGGGTGCAGGGACTGGTGTGACGATGATACTGGGGGTGCAGGGACTGGTGTGATGCTGATACTGGGGGTGCAGGGACTGGTGTGACAATGATACTGGGGGTGCAGGGACTGGTGTGACGATGATACTGGAGGTGCAGGGACTAATGTGCGGATGATACTGGGGGTAAAGGGACTGGTATGAGGATAATACTGGGGTTGCAGGGACTGGTGTGATGATGCTGATACTGGGGGTGCAGGGACTGGTGTGATGCCGATACTGGGGGTGCAGGGACTGGTGTGATGCTGATACTGGGCGTGCAGGGACTGGTGTGACAATGATACTGGGGGTGCAGGGACTGGTGTGATGAGGATACTGGGGGTGCAGGGACTGGTGTGATGAGGATACTGGGGGTGCAGGGACTGGTGTGACGATGATACTGGGGGTGCAGGGACTGGTGTGATGCTGATACTGGGGGTGCAGGGACTGGTGTGACGATGATACTGGGTGTGCAGGGACTGGTGTGATGCTGATACTGGGGGTGCAGGGACTGGTGTGACGATGATACTGGGGGTGCAGGGACTGGTGTGATGATGATACTGGAGGTGCAGGGACTAATGTGCGGATGATACTGGGGGTAAAGGGACTGGTATGAGGATAATACTGGGGTTGCAGGGACTGGTGTGATGATGCTGATACTGGGGGTGCAGGGACTGGTGTGATGACACTGATACTAGGGGTGCAGGGACTGGTGTGACGATGATACTGGGGGTGCAGGGACTGGTGTGACGATGATACTGGGGGTGCAGGGACTGGTGTGATGATGATACTGGGGGTGCAGGGACTGGTGTGACGATACTGGGGGTGCAGGGACTGGTGTGATGCTGATACTGGGGGTGCAGGGACTGGTGTGATGCTGATACTGGGGGTGCAGGGACTAATGTGATTATGCTGATACTGGGGGAACAGGGACTGGTGTGACGATGATACTGGGGGTGCAGGTACTGGTGTGACGATGATACTCGGGGTGCAGGGACTGGTGTGACGATGATACTGGGGGTGCAGGGACAGCTGTGATGCTGATACTAGGGGTGCAGGGACTGGTGTGATGATGATACTAGGGATGCAGGGACTGGTGTGAGGATGATACTGATACTGGGGGTGCAGGGACTGCTGTGATGACACTGATACTGGGGGTACAGGGACTGGTGTGATGCTGACACTGGCGGTGCAGGGACTACTGTGATGACACTGATATTGGGGTGCAGGGACTGCTGTGATGATGATACTGGGGTGCAGGGACTGCTGTGATGATGATACTGGGGGTGCAGGGACTGCTGTGATGATGATACTGGGGTGCAGGGACTGCTGTGATGATGATACTGGGGTGCAGGGACTGCTGTGATGATGATACTGGGGGTGCAGGGACTGCTGTGATGATGATACTGGGGTGCAGGGACTGCTGTGATGATGATACTGGGGGTGCAGGGTCTGGTGCGATGATGATACTGGAGATGCAGGGATGGGTGTGATGCTGATACTGGGGGTGCAGGGACTTTTGTGATGATGATACTGGGGTGCAGGGACTGGTGTGATTGTGATACTGGAGTGCAGGGACCGGTGTGATTGTGATACTGGGGTGCATGGACTGGTGTGATGATGATACTGGGGGTGCAAGGACTGGTGTGATTGTGATACTGGGGTGCAGGGACTGGTGTGATGATGATACTGGGGGTGCAAGGACTGGTGTGATGATGCAGAAATTGGGGATGCAGGGACTGGTGTGATGCTGATACTGGGGGTGCAGGGACTGGTGTAATGACGATACTGGGGGTGCAGAGACTGGTGTGATGACGATACTGGGTGTGTAGGGACTGGTGTGATGACCCTTATACTGGGGGTGCAGGGACTGGTGTGATGACGATACAGGGTGTGCAGGGACTGGTGTGATGATGCTGATACTGGGGGTGCAGGGACTGGTGTGATGATGATGATACTTGGGGGCAGGGACGGGTGTGAGGATGATATTGGGGTTGCAGAGACTGGTGTGATGACGATACTGGTGGTGCAAGGACTGGTGTGATGATGATACTGGAGGTGCAGGGACTGGTGTGATGCTGATACTGGGGGTGCTGGGACTGGTGTGATGACCCTTATACTGGGTGTGCAGGGACGGGTGGGATGACCCTGATACTGGGTGTGCAGGGACTGGTGTGATGCTGATACTGGGGGTGCTGGGACTGGTGTGATGACCCTTATACTGGGTGTGCAGGGACGGGTGGGATGACCCTGATACTGGGTGTGCAGGGACTGGTGTGATGATGATACTGGGTGTGCAGGGACTGGTGTGATGATGATACTGGGGGTACAGGGACTGGTGTGATGACCCTGATACTGTGGGTGCAGGGACTGGTGTAATAGCATCTCCATTCCGTTTTTTTTTGTAGGGGATCAACTTAAGTGGCGGTCAGCGGCAGCGTATCTGTGTGGCGCGGGCGCTGTATCAGAACACCAGCATCGTATTCCTGGTAAGCCCCGTTGTACCTGTGCTTTATCATTATGCAGATATTTTAGGACTCCACCTTACATGGGTTTCTCGGAAGGCAATATGGCCGCCATTTCAGTTTCCCAAGTGCTGCCCGCCAGACATCTACTGAAATGGTGAAGTGATCCGGCCAAGAAATCTATAACCAACCGCTAACCTGCACCCAATCCCCATAGCCAACTGGACCAACCAACCTATAACTAACTCCTAATCTGCTTCATTCTGTGTGATTGTTATAAATTAGTATGGTTTATGGGTAGGTACAGCTTTGTGGTTAGCTATAGGTTGGTCTGTTTGAGTTTATGGGTAGGTACAGGTTAAAGGTTACGGTTTATGGGTAGGTATATGTCAGTGGTTAGTTATAGGTTGGTGTAGTTACGTTTATGGATAGGTACAGGTTAGAGGTTAGTTATAGGTTGGTCTGCTTGGGGTTGTGGGTAGGTACAGGTTAGTGGTTAGTTATAGGTTGGTCTGGTTGGGTTTATGGGTAGGTATAGGTTATGGTTCATGGGTAGGTTAGTTATAGATTGGTCTGGTTGGATTTTCGGGTAGGTACAGGTTTACAATTAGTTATCGCTTGGTCTGGATGGGTTTACGGACAAATACAGGTTAGCAGTTAGTGAGGTGAACGGGTAGGTACAGGTTTGCTGTTAGTTATCAGTTGGTTTAGATGGGTTTACGAGTAGGTACAGGTTTACAATTAGTTATCACTTGGTTTGGATGGGTTTACGGGTAGGTACAGGTTGGTGATAGATTAGTTTGGTTATACTTGCTGACTGTAATTTAGCAGAATCTTTGCCCTCCAGAACTAACCCTCTTTTTAAACCTACCTAATACCTTTCTTCACTAATTCTAAACTTCTAAATCTTTCACACTTGACCCCCATCCCTAATGCTAACCTTTTAATACCGTCCCCTAACCTGTAATAGGCCCAGCCCCCTGGCCTTTACTTCCAACCCTAGACCTTAACTTGTGACCTATCCCCATGCACTATATGCCAAGCCACAACCTGGCTGCAGCCGCCGGTCACAGTGTCCCCAGGCAGGGACGGGTATATGACACCAGCACCGACCTCTGACCTCTCCTCGCAGGACGATCCGTTCTCAGCTCTGGACATCCATCTCAGCGACCACCTGATGCAGGAGGGCATCCTGAAGTTCCTGCAGGAGGACAAGCGGACGGTCGTTCTGGTGACGCACAAGCTGCAGTACCTGACGCACGCCGACTGGGTAACAGCGACACTCACCGCGGCCACTCACAAACCTCCACTGCGGGCAATGCTGCATCCCTCCCCCCGTGTCATTACGGATGGAACATTCCACAGTAACTGACTGTACCACCACTGTGATTATCCCTGTGAAGCTCAGCTGATAACAGAGAGCAATAGCCTGCAGCCTCCTGTAAATAGGACATGTTTTGAAGTTTTAGACTCTACATTTGAAATCCTCACCATTTACAGTATCTGTGCTTGCTGTCAGTGAATGGAAACACAATCATGTTGTTGAGACACGACAGACGAGAGATTTGTGCTGATACATTGTAACAACCCCTCAGCAGAGGTTTGGATAGGATGCAGCCTTTGTGAATAGTCATGGATGGTTCCATTCACTGACAGCAAGTAGAGATCATGAAATGGTTAGACAAAGTCCATTTGCAGAACATGTGATTGCCATTTGCAGGGCGCTGACCCTTTCGCTTCTGTCGGCCGCTCCTCCGCGGTTGATGTGTCAGGTCATGTGATGTGCGCTGCCCTCCTCCTTGCAGATCATCGCTATGAAGGATGGCTTCGTTCTCCGCGAGGGCACCTTGAAGGACATCCAAAATAACGACAATGAGCTGTATGAGCACTGGAAGACCCTGATGAACCGCCAGGACCAGGAGCTGGAGAAGGTAGCTAGTGGAGTTCCCCTTTAAGCTCTGGTATTCCCGGATCGCTGGTGCTCATTAATCACCGGCGGTTTTGGCCTCATAAGGTGACGGCGGCAGCGAGACGCCATTTATTATCTGCCAGTGAAATGTTCTGTCTGTATAGTGTCCTCCGCACACAGCCGAAGCTGCCAGGAACACCGCTTGTCTGGGATCTGCTGGCACGGCTACTAGATAGTATGCTGGGTGTGGGGCCCTCATCAGGAAGCAGCAGGGGCCCCGGACACTGACTCTTGTGGACCTGCTGGAAGGTGATCCAACCTGCAGCAGACTACCTTTATTACGCTGCTGCTCACGCAGGGTATATGGGAGCAGGGTGTGGAGGGGATTTATGGGGGTGGTACATAGGGGCATATGGGGGCGGAACACAGAGGACATTTGGGGCCTGGCATGGAGGTGATATAAGAGGGGGTACGCAGAGGTATATGGGGGAGGAACATAGAGGTGATATATAGGGACAGTACACAGGGGAGATTGGGGGCCTGACATGGAGGTGATATAAGGTGGGTTGCGCAGGGGTATATGGGGGCAGAAAATGGAGGTGATATATAGGAATGGTACACAGGGGATATGGGAGTGGAACATGGAGGTGATATATGGGGGCAGTACACGGGTATATGGGGGCAGGAAATGGAGGTGATGCAAGGGGGCGGTACACAGGAGACATGGGGGTTATATATGTGGGCAGTACACGGGGGACATAGGAGCGGGACATGGAGGTGATATATATGGGGGCAGTAAACAGGGGACATGGGGGTAGTAAGGCAGCTGGTATTGTTATGATGCTGGTACTGAAGGGCGGTGATTATCTCTTTGCTCCACCAGGGGGCGATGAGTACTGTAAACATTCCACGTTAGTAATGTCCTGATCCCGATGCAGCCGGCGCTTTAGTCTCTTCGTTTACAGTTCGTCGCCATCATAGTACTGTGTACATTTTGTCTCTTGGTGTGTAGCCTGGGTACATATGTGTTACACCACACATGATGTACAGCTCTCACACCTGTGGCACCCAGCAGCTGCCGTCCCATCTCACACCCTCATTCCTCGGGCTGCACCGCTGAGATGTTGCTGATGCCATATACGTACGAGCTCTCTGTGTCACTAATACATAAATGCGGCCCTCGCGTCTCCGTACCCATCAGGGAGGGCTGCAGTAACAACCAGCCCTGCACTGACCCATAGTGCCAAACTTGCCCTTGTGCACGTCACAGTCCCTTAAAGTCTTTATCGGCCAACCTGCACAGTCCGGCGGATGAGTACACTTATGTCGGTATGACATCCATTCCCCCGAGTATTGGCCTCTACGTTGTGCTGGTCCTTCGTTTCTGTGCTGATGATCCGGTCGCACTTTGACTCCTCCCATGCGCTGTGGGGTTCTTCACCCCAGTAATTCAGCCGCTCCTTCAGCCCTCAGGTCATCAGAGCCCTTGTGGAAACTGCCTCCACCACTATACCTGCCGACCCTTCCCCACTGCATCACATGACGCTACACAGCCAATCAGAGCTCTACTCTGGGAAGTTCACAATAGTCTCTCATGGCTCCATTCACTTCTATTAGCATTATCCTCTGCTTGTGTTGGAGCTCCCTCTTGTGGTCAACCTCAACAGCACAGTCTATATAGAGCTCCATCCAGAATGGCACAGAGCAGCCGATGGTGGACTTGCACTCCAGAGCAGTGATGAGCTGCTGTGATTTGTAGGAGGGGAGCAGACCGCTGCTCACCCCTCTTACATGTGCACTGAGCTGATTACTGCAGGAAGCAGGCAGCTCCATTCTCACTGCAGTGGCCAGGTTCGGAGTTACAGGCATCATGTCTTGTACTTCAGTCACATCCAGAGCTGCAGTCACTATTCTATTGTTACATCATTTCTTATCATCTAGTCACTTCCAGAACTGCAGTCACTCTTCTGATGTTACATCACATGTTATCCTCCAGTCACCTTCAGAGCTGCAGTCACTATTCTGCTGTTACATCATGTCTTCTCCTCCAGTCACCTCCAGAGCTGCAGTCACTATTCTGCTATTACATCATGTCTTCTCCTCCAGTCACCTCCAGAGCTGCAGTGCGTGTAGGGTTGTTCTCAGTGACTCTCCCTTGTGTGTACAGGACACAGAGGCAGACCAGGCGGCGCTGGAGAGGAAGACCCTCAGAAGAGCCATGTACTCTCGCGAAGCCAAAGCACATCAGATGGAGGAGGAGGGGGAAGGTAAACCATCCACAGCATGTCTGCTATTGTCTCTGGTGTCTGCCATCAGTGTTTTGTGTCCACTATTGTCTCTGGTGTCAGCTGTCAGGGTCTTTGCTGGGGAAAGCAGGTCCGCTATTATCTCTGGTGTCAGCTGCCCCTATCTTAAGGCCCATTTAGACACAATGATTATCGCTCAAAAGCCGTCTTTTGAGCGATAATCATTGTGTCTAAGACCCCATTTACACTTAAAGATAACCGCTCAATACTCACTCAAACGACAGTTTGAGTGACAGTTTTGAGCGATCATCTTTGCATTATAGTAGCTAATTAGATACTATACAACTATGCAGACGCAGCGGGACACCCCCGCTATCTCTCGCCGAATACTACAGCTGTTCTGCATGAGCAAACAGCTGTAGTGTTCTATGTGCTTACAGCCCATGCCCCGCTGTGAATTCTCAGCAGGACACAGGCACAGAGAATGTTATCAGTGCAGCCGGCTGATAACAGCCTGCTCTGCTGATAACAGCTGATCACTCAATTCTAGCAAGCTAGAATTCAGCGATCAGTGACTCGTGCACGAAAACTGCACGATGTCCCTGCATTTAGACAAAACGAGAATCGCTCAAAAGACAGCTTTGAGCGATTTTTGAGCGATTCTCTTTGTGTCTAAATGGGACTTTAATGTGCCCATCTTTCACTGTTCGGCTGAACGACAGTTTTCAGTTGAAAGATATCTGTGTGTGTAAATGGGCCTTTAGGTGAGGTTGGCAGGTGCACTATTGTCCTTGGTGTCAGCCTTCAGGGTCTTTGCTGAGGACGAAGGGTGGCAGGTCTGTTATTGTCTCTGGTGTCAGTCGTCCGTGTCTTTGCTGGGGGCGCAGGTCTGCTATTGTCACTCATGTCAACCATCTGTATCTTTGCTGAGAGTGTAGGTCCACTATTGTCTCTGGTATCAACCGTTCATGTCTTTGCTGGGGGGGGGGGCAGGTCTGCTATTGTCTCTGGTGTCAGCCATCCATGTCTTTGCTGGGGGGGCAGGTCCGCTATTGTCACTGATGTCAGCCATTTGTATCTTGGCTGGGGGGGCAGGTCCGCTATTGTCCCTGGTTTCAGACATCCGTGTCTTTGCTGAGAGTGCAGGTCCGCTATTGTCTCTGGTATCAGTCGTCGGTGTCTTTGCTGGGGGTTCAGGTCCGCTATTGTCACTGATGTCAACCATCCGTGTCTTTGCTGAGAGGGCAGGTCCGCTATTGTCACTGGTATCAACCGTTTGTGTCTTTGCTGGGGGGGCAGGTCCACTCTTGTCTCTGATGTCAGCCGTCCGTGTCTTTGTTGGAGGGGCAAGTCTGCTATTGTCTCTGGTGTCAGCCGTCAGGGTCTTTGCTCTCATCACACAGAGGAAGAGGAGGAGGAGGATGAAGAGGACGAGATGTCTTCCGCCCTGCGGCTGCGGACGAAGATGCCATGGCGGACTTGCTGGCGGTACCTGACCTCTGGCGGTTACCTCCTGCTCTTCCTGATGGTTATCTCCAAGCTCCTGAAGCACTCAGTGATCGTCGCCATCGACTACTGGCTGGTGCGCTGGACGTCCGCATCACAGAATGTCAGTAGTGACTCCACCGTGTATAACGTGACGGTAAGACGGCGTTATTATAACCCAGCAGTATTATAATCCGCCACCTGCCTGCAGTCATACATGGATCGCATGACCTTCTACATGGCAGGACTGGAGGGACATGGAGGAGCGGCAGACGTACTACGTGATGGGGTTCTGCATCCTCAGCGCCTCTGGGATCGTCCTGTGCCTCATCACCTCACTCACCGTGGAGTGGTTGGGCCTCACGGCGGCCCGGAACCTGCACAACAACCTGCTGAAGAAGATCATCCTGGCGCCAATCAGGTAATGCGGCCATAACCGGAGAGCCGAGGACGCTGGCCACTGTAGAGAATGTCATCTACATCATTAACCATGCAGCAGCCCTACTAGCTCTCAACTCTCCATCCGTGCATCAGTTCTACCTGCTTCTATACCTCTGTTCTCCCTCTCGTCTCAGTTCCCCCTTAGTTTTCCCTGGCAGTCAGAGAACCTCCCTGCTACTATACCTCAGTTCTTCCTCCCTTCTCATTCCTCCCTTAGTTCTCCCTGTTCTCAGTTGTCCCTGGCAGTGAGAGACCCTGCCTGCTTCTATTCCTTTTAGCATTTCTTTTTCTCTCGTCCCTCCCTTAGTTCTTCCTGGCATTCAATCACAATGTGAGGAATGTTCTCTGTGTGTTTTGTGAATCTGCGGATTGATAGCAGTGTAATTCCCCTTTAAGGCTGACGCGTTTACATCTGGTTCTTTTTATTGTATCTACAGGTTCTTTGACACAACGCCAGTCGGCTTGATTCTAAACCGTTTCTCGGCAGACACGAACATCATTGATCAGGTGAGAAGGCGGCACGACGCCCACTGTGCTCAGGCTGGCGCAGCTCCCACTCATGTGACGCTTGTGTTTCCTGTAGCACATCCCCCCCACCCTGGAGTCTCTCACCCGCTCCACCCTCCTTTGCCTCTCCGCCATCGGGGTCATCAGCTACGCCAACCGCTTCTTTCTGATCGCACTTATCCCGCTCGGCGTCGCCTTCTACTTCATCCAGAAGTATTTCCGAGTCGCCTCCAAGTGAGTATGACGGTGCAGCAGAGACGCATCTCTCAACCTAACACCCTGCTTCTCTGGGCAGTAAGGGGCATACTGGGTGGTATGCAGGATGTGGGTGGCTGGTGCCAACATGGGGCGCAGTGATGGTCGATTGGAAAGTGGTTTGAACCAGCCATTGTTCAGCAGGTCCAGAACGCCCCTTTAATAGCAGCTCCTCCTGCGGTCACTTACCTGTCAGATAAGCTGGGGGCTTGGGCATAAAAATGGCAAATGAAGTTCAATGTTGATAAATGTAAGGTTATGCACATGGGCAGGAGAAACGGATGTCACCAACATACACTAAATGGGGTACTGCTAGGGAAAAGTGATATGGAAAAAGACCCGGGAGTACTAGTGGACTGTAGATTTAACTAGAGCAACCAATGCCAGTCAGCTGCTACAAAAGCTAATAAAGTCTTGGGATGCATTAAAAGAGGTATAGGGGCAAGGATGAGAACATTATTCTACCACTATATAAGGCACTCGTCAGGCCCCACATGGAATACTGCGCACAGTTCTGGTCACCGGTGCTCAGGAAAGATGTTGCAGCGCTTGAGGGGGTTCAAAGAAGGGCAACTAAACTAATACATAGAATGAAGGGACTGGAATACCCAGAGAGGCTATCCAAATTGGGATTATTTACCCTGGAAAAAAGTCGACTAAGGGGTGATCAAATAACTATGTATAAGTACATGAGGGGACAATACAAGGATCTCTCCCATGATCTGTTTACACCCAGGACTGTGACTATAACAAGAAGGTATCCGCTACATCTAGAAGAAAGCAGGATTCATCACCAACACAGAAGGGGGTTCTTTACTGTAAGAGCAGTGAGACTGTGGAACTCTCTGCCTGAGGATGTGGTGATGGCAAAATCCATAGAGGAGTTTAAGAGGGGACTAGATGTCTTTCTAGAGCGCTAGGATATTACAGGATATAGACATTAGGTGACCAGCGGGTTGTTAATCTGGGTCTTACATTCAGGTAGGAATTATCAAAGATTGATCCAGGGATTATTCTGACTGCCATTATGGAGTCGAGAAGAAATTTTTCCCCCGAATGGGCTAATTGGCTTCTGCCTCTGGGTTTTTATGCCTTCCTCTGGATCAACAAGGGGGTTCAAACAGGCTGAACTAGATGGACATTGTCTTTATTCAGCCTAATATACTACGTTACTATGTTCTGTGTTTCCAGGGATCTCCAGGAGTTGGATGACAACACTCAGCTGCCGCTGCTCTGCCACTTCTCCGAGACAGCGGAAGGTCTCACCACCATCCGCGCCTTCAGGTATGTCTACCTCATATGATGTTCAGTGGCTGCACCACAAAGTAGTGGGTGATACTGATAGCGGGTCACAGTGGTAGCGGGTGGCAGTGATAATGAGTAGCACTGCTAGCGGGTAGCTAGTTGCACGGGTAGCGCTGCTAGCAGGTTGCACTAGTAGCAGATTGCGCTCATAGTGGATGTAGTTCCCAGTGAGTGTTTAGAAGGGACCAGATTCTATCAGATACATCCATATGGGGGCGCCCTTTTCCTCTTTGTTGAGTGTTCTGTAAGCAGCAGCTCAGACAGACAGGAGACGGTGCTGATAACTGTGTGACTGCTCATAATGAGGTGAAGCGCAGGAGCCGCGGGCGATTCAGGTGACTTCTTCTCATCCACAGACACGAATCCAGATTCAAACAGCGAATGCTAGAGCTGACCGACACCAACAACCTGGCCTACCTGTTCCTGTCTGCTGCCAACCGCTGGCTGGAAGTCAGGACTGTAAGAGCACTGAGCACCCACAGCAATTATTGACCGCCCGCACTGCAACATAACACTCATCGCCCGTCCACACTGCACACATAACACTCATCGTCCGTCCACACTGCACACATAACACTTATCGTCCCTCCACACTGCACACATAACACTTATCGTCTGTCCACACTTCACACATAGCACTTATCATCCGTCCACTCTGCAGACATAACACTCATCATCTGTCCACACTGCACACATCACACTGATCGTCCGTCCACACTGCACACATAACACTGATCGTCTGTCCACACTGCACACATAACACTGATTGTCCGTCCACACTGCACACATAACACTCATCGTCCATCCACACTGCAGACATAACACTCATTGTGCTGGATTACGGTTTTCTCCAGCAGGCTTTGGGGTATTTTGTCGCTTTCCAAATTGTGTGGAAGCAGTATGCGCACACTGACCAAGTCAAACACAAGGTATGAATCTCATGTTAAAAATGGCTCTCCGTCCAGAAACAGCCAGACAGGGCCTTTTATTGTACAGACACACAATGGGCGTGCAACAGGTTACATCAGTAACATATAGGATTCTCATTTGTCGGATCATACAGAATCCCCCACCTCTCTGCCCACCTCTCTGCCCACCCTCTCTCACGTCCGCCATAGTATGGACTTTGTATTCTTTAGCATGCAGACAACCTTAAGGAATTCTGTGTAGTTGACAAGATGTGTTTAACTAGCTTGTGTTTGAAGAGTGGAAGGGGGCCTAGGTAAACACACAGGATATACACGACACTATGGCCCTTTAACTTCTTAGAAACTGGTTGAGCAACTTCGATGTATTTAGAGCAAATACATCACCCATCCATTGGCTAGCAAATACCATGATTAGATTGTGTGTGTCCTTTGAACTCCTCAGAGCTGAAAGTCATTACAATAGCAAAATACATTTGGGTTATATACAAATAGCGATAGACATTTTATACTAAATAATCATCATGTCTATCACAATCCCCCCTTAAAATGTCTATCCTCTAATTCTTTATCTAATTTTCACAGTCTTCTGCGCATGAGCCTATAACCGGAGCGCGTTGAAGGTTCGTTTTAGGGTCTTCAAGGGGGTGTAGGACTTGTCCACTCCTTCTGGGGATGCATCCAGCAAACTCATGATGGGAGCGGCTTTTCCAGCATCAGTTTCACAGGTCTCTCTGACACAGGGGATAACACAGCGGACTAGAACAGAAAAGGTAACCATCAGTTCACATACAACAGCGACGCCCGTCTGTGCCAGGATCCTTTACCACCCGCTCATCCATGGCGAGTGCTGGTCCCAAAAGTTAGCTCTTTTTAGTTAGTGCGGTCAGCTTCTTAATGGCAAGTGCGTCTTTACCCGCGGGTCACATGTCGTCTAGGATGTAGGTATGACAAGTCTCCCCTATCATCTTTCAGACACTCCCCTTTTTAGCTAAAGTCGTCTCTAAGGCCATTCTATTTTTAAAAAAGTCGTAGTCGAGGTAGGTTCTATTGGTCGACTAGTCCCTATAAGGCGTCTCTAGTATAATTTATAAACCACTGCTAATTATAATAAACATAATTAATCCAGTCAACATTTATTTACCCTAATGATCAGGAAAGTGGACTCGAATCTAGTTTTAACTTGGTCTCTAATTTTTAAAACTTGTCAGGTACCCCCCTTGGCTATCCCATGACGTCAATGTACACGTGTAGATCAAAACTACCACCAGGGGTCTCTCTTCTCGCTCTAGTATAATGTTACAATACTAGTAGCATGCACAGGTACGCACGGCGTGGGACTCCCTAATCTTCACCCACACCAATGTCCCTCCTGGAGATAGTCCTAATGGTGAACACGTCCAAGTCGCCTCACCCTTGCGTCAGGGTTTTCCCACTGCCCGTAAGTCCCTACTCCTAGGAGGGGGGGGATCCCTACCTCACCTCAGAGGGAGGCCATGGATTCCCTGGGCTCATTTCCGGGCATCCATACCCTCTATCTGTACAAGTTAACACCCCACAGGGTGTGCCCTCGCCGGAACCTAAGGTCTTCTGCACTATCCCTAGGCAAATGGGAATTCCACTGACAATCCATCTTAGGAGATCGGGGCAGGCGCAGTACTAGTACATTTCTCCTTTTTCTTTGGTAGCGCATGTGGTTGGCATTATCGGAACTGGCTCTTCATCTTTTTCAAACAAGGGAAACGTTGGTGTCTGACAGGATGTGGAGGAGCATAAGGGCTTTACTAAGGCACACTCCCCTGTCCAATTACCCTCCAGGCGGGTCCTCTACCTCATGTCTCCACAAAGCCAGTAAACGTCTCCTAAGGACTGGACCTGATTCTGCATCTATTCCCCTCCTATCATACTGTAGGAGGAGCAATACCCGTTGGTGAGTTCCCCAAAAATCTCCCTCCACCCTGCCTATTTGCCTGGCAGGTGTAGTTTCCAGGGTAGTCAGTAATACTCTCTCCGGTGCAAAACACTTAAGTAGTTATAGAGTATTCCTTCTTCCATTTCTCACGGACAGTGTAATTAGCGGAAATGTTCGTGAAGAGACTAATAAACCACTCTTCAGCATCTACAGGGAGATTTAGGGGGACCATCCCCGAGTGTAGTCGGGCACTACCGCACACGCAACAGTTAGACTTGTTGCTCCTGTTAGCATTGTACCTCATCAACTCCAACCAGAGATTCTGGTCAGAGTAGCCAGTCGCTACTGTCAAGGTGTCCTCAAAAGTAGGGTCGGCTATGATCATCATGTTCGTCAAGGTCTTTATCTTACGGCGGAGGGGGTTAATTATGGGCACGGGACTAAGTGAAGGCTTCCATTCGGCTGCATCTACCATACCCCTTATTTTAAACTTCCCTAAGGGATCTATCCTCCCGTACCGGTATGTCCCCAGACTATAAGTCTCCCCGTCCCCCGGGCTTGGATCTCCCATGGTTAATGTAAAAACCGCATTAAAACCAAGCAACATACTAAGTTCAGCCTTCCAATACCTGCTGTCCTTATTATTCTCAAGGAGGGTTATACGACTAATTAGGGATTTCCCGCTCCTATTTTTCTTATTTTAAGGCACTTCGCGGTTTATAGGACTAGTCTGTTCCTGCGTTCCATCCCACTAATCCCCAATAACGGCAGTCTTCTCCCCAGACGTTATCAGTGGCGCAAACATATTGTATTCCCCGGGTATATAAGTCATATAACCAGCTGGACTGAGCTAAATCTGGCCTGCGGTGGGATCTTGCGCCTAGACACGGGACCACAGTACAATAGTCGAAGGAATATGCGGCTACTTGAGCATTGGACGAGTTATACTAGAAGGTAACCATACCCCCATATTCTTCCGACTAAGGATTCCAGTTGCTACCTTCCTCTCTCACTAGCCCTAACCAGAGTAACGTCTTTGGCACAACTAAGACTGGTCTCCCGGATCTGAAGCTTTCTTACAGTATGAAGCGTTGATCCATGTAAGTCTTTCGGCTAGTTTCACAGCTGTGGCAGTAGTCAGAAGCACCTGGTAGGGGCCATCAAATCGGGGCTCAGGAGGGTGCTTCCTGGGGAACTTCTTGATGCACACCCAATCCCCAGGCTGCAAGATATGTGTCCCAGTGTCTGCCTCTGAGTCTGGAAGAGAACACCTGTGCATAGGCTTTGGTTAGTTCTTTAACAACGGAAATCACATACTCAGTCAACACATCAGATTGTAATTGTAACTACTGAGGATAGTAACGACCTAGTCTTGGGGCTAGCCCAAACAATCTCGTAGGGAGATAATGTATAATCCCCCCTGGGTTCATATCTAACACTGTATAAGGCTATTGGATGACAGTCTTTCCAAAGTGGCGTCATTTTTAAGTATCTTACTTTTAGCGTGCCACTACGTCTCTCCACCTTTCCACTACACTAAAGGTGGTACAGTATGTAAAAGGCCTGGGATACACCCAGAGCAGACATGACATGTTACATTCACCTGCGAAGTTTATACCTCTGTCTGACTCTGAATCACTTCTGGTACCCCATATTCACAGTTTACCTTGTTCATGAGCTTCTTTGCGGTTACCTACTTGTTTGCCTTGGTAACAGGGTCGGCCTCCAACCTGCAAAGACATCAACAACAACAAGCACGTAGTCATACTTCCCAACAAGTGGGAGCTGAACGTAGTCAATTTGCAATCCCTGAAATGGGTAGAGTGGTCCCGGCAAGTGTGGTGTGGCAAATTTACTTCTGCCCTGACTTACCCATGGCATAGATCATGCTAAACCGGACAAATGATGCAGCAGCTACAGAGAACCTAGAAGTCGCCCAACCTCTTTCAAGCGTCGTCGTCATTACTGCTTTACTAGGTGGGTCTTTCCGTCCATCAGCTGGGCCATCATGGGATACAGGAACTGTGGTGGGCAAGTGCTGTTGACTGTTCACCACACGCTGTCCTGTTTCTGCTGCTCCCATATTAGTCCATTTATTCTTTTCTTCCTTGCTGGCTTGTAACTGTAAAAGTCTTTAGCATATCAAAGTCCAAATTTTTGTCAATGTCCAAAGTTTTTTTACCACTGACTCATGCTGTCAGTATCTTTCTTCTTTCTTCCACGGCTTGAGGGCCGCTGCCTTTGCTGCGCTGTCAGCGAGGGTGTCGTCTCTCGCCTCTCCAGTGTAGGAATCGGTGCGAACTCTCAACTTTGTCAGGTAGAAGCAGGGCCTCCATGCGACTCTGTACCGTTGCACCATTCTCAACTGGTTGTCCTGCTGAGGTAAAAACTGTCTGGCCTTCCATATTGGGCCGTAATCATGAGCTATGCCAAATGCATACCAGGAGTCAGTGTAAAGGATTGCCGGTCTTACCTCTCGCCACTCTACACGCCTCAGTGAGGGCCTTCCATTCCGCTTATTGTACTGTGACATGCGGAGGCAGAGCTTCTGCTTCTAGGACATCTTGTTGTGTGACCACTGCATATCCGATGTGGAGTCATCAATCCTCACCCTGGTACCATCTGCAAAAAGCTCAACATATGCATTATCAACAGGGGTTCTGGTAACTGTTTGCATATCTGCAGTTTCTTACTGAATTAGTACTAAATAATCGTGCTGATGTTCTATTTCACATGGCTCGGAACCTTGTAGCACAAAATCATTTATTTATTTTTTTCAAACCCAATAGCTGATCTACAACACCTAGATCATCTATGACCCAGATCACCTATGCCTCCCCCCTTTTGAACCGCAATACTCAATGGAAAAAGAGTCATTGCGTTCAAACTAGTAAACCAAGAGGCACAAAAACAAGCACTTTGTAGGTCAAGGTGACATTGTATGCAGCGAAGTCTGAGCGAAAATCTCCTTAAAAAAATTTTTTTTTATTTCAGGTCGCAGTTAGCATTTTTTAACACAAGGGGGCGCCACACAATTCAAATTTTACGTCACCCAGTGTAATAGTATTTCAGGGTATGGCCAGCGTTTAGCTTTTACTCTCCTGTCGGAATATAATTATAGCTTCAGTGTAGACTGACACTAGAATATACAAAAGGCTTAAAGAAAAACTAAAGAATACGGATGACTTAACATCCTACTCTGGGCAATTCAGTCCCTCTTTCTTCACATAAAAAGTAAAATTACTTCACCAAATTGCATGAAAAAGTTTGCTGGGTGACTATAGGGAAATTATTCCATCTGTAGGAGCCTTCCATAACATCATCTGTCTGAGCATCCATTGGAGAAGCGGGCAGTGGAAAACAGAGCCCCTGGGAACATGAGAGAGCGTCCCCTGTCATGTATTCCCGGCCTCTGCCCCCCATGCATCAACTCCAATCTTCCATGCGCTATAAACCAGCTTAGTCATCTACTATGTCCCAAGCTGCATCTCCACAAAGGTTTGTTTCCCTGAACTTATCACACATCCAAAGTGGCCACATCTTGGAGCGTAACAAAGTCTGGTCAAACAAAACCTTACTTCAGACAATCATGATGTTAGCACTGGATACAGTGGCATTGGGAAATATAGGCTTCCCAAATGCAGCAAAATGGCCGCCAGAGGCAGAAAGGGGCGGGGCTACAAATCTCCCAAGTGAGGCAAAATGGCTGCCGGAGGAACGGGCGGGGCCAGGGGCAGCAGCACTCCCAGGTGAGGCAAAATGGCTGCTGAGTAGCAGCACTTCCAGGTGAGGCAAGATGGCTGCTGGAGGAGGAAGGGGCGGGGCCAGGTCCTGTCCCGGATGGGGAGGGACCGGAAGTAACATCACACACCCTGAAAGTGAGCACATGGGGGGAAGTAACTTCAGGGTGGGGGCAGGCCTCACTACATTTACTGCAGAGTCACACTATGTTGGATTGTAAACATTGCAAGCACGGCCGCCATTACAGGGAGGGGCCGCAGTCAACACAAAGACATTACATTGTTCATAAGCAATACACATACCCCCCTACATGCTTTCCCCTCTTCAATCTCTTAACTACATTATACCTCCTTCTAGCAATCTAAAAACACATTTCTTTCTGCTAGGCTTCCTGCTCATCTTCTGAAAACTTTCTACAACCTATCTTACCTGTCCATGACCTAACATTTCTTTCTGCAACTTTTCCTGGTCCTTCTCTTTGTATAACATTTCTACATGTTCAGTAAACTCTGCTGCCTTCAGCAACCAGATGACAAGCTCTCTGACCTTTGGCCTTGCTCACTTTGCTCAACTCTATGCTACCTGCTTATTCTAGCCTATTCGAAGTTTCTGCACACAGTACTGTTTCTCTTGTAAAATCTGCTTTCTTCAAATCCTTCCCATATAACCTCTTTCCCACTCAGATTACAATGCACATTAATTCTACAAAACACAGGGAACGACAAAGTAAACAGAAAGGGTTAATTGGAAAAAGCTTTCAGCTCACTCTTATCAGCAGCCCTCCCCCCAACAATAAACACTGCACATTCTTTCTATAATACCAGACAGACGGGATTACTGGAGAATACCCACAACGGCTCAAGGTATATATATATCTCATCCACCTTTATATCAACCCAAGGTATATATCTCATCTACCTTTATATCAACCCAAGGTCTACTAGCAATCCCGAAGAGCACTTCCTGTACACGTCTTAGACAGGACATTTAGCTATACACAGAGACTGACGATTATTTTCAATGACCAAAACCTCAATAATATTCTGGAGAAATCAGCCGTCACAAAGCACGACTATACTTCATACGTATATACCTTTCCACATATGAGAACATAACACGCTCAATCATAAAGTTAAGTATACGTATCATAAATCTTCCTAACCTCACACTAGTTTTACCTAGGAGCACGTGTCACTGGCGTGTTCCCTCAGACTTAAACAGCCGAGTCCGCCCTCCCGACACATTAACCCTCACAGAATTTATCTCTTGGTCTTGTATACACAATTTTTAACCGTCTCAGACATAACAGCATACACAGCGTACAAAATACCCCTAGACAGGTAACGTGGTGATTTTCCCGAGTGGACAGAACTAGAGTTATTACCTGTCTTTCAGTGAAGGTCCAGTCTGGCTCAGGAACAGGCAGAAAAGCAGTCAGAACCCAGCTTTGACACAGGTAGATAAAGCAATCTTACCGTGTTCTGTAGATTTTCGGGCCCCTGAGTTCTGCGTGCCATCTGCCGATCTCTGTACGTTCCAGGCTGTGACCTCACAGATCCACTCGCTCACCCAGGGACTCCAATTGTGCTGGATTACGGTTTTCTCCAGCAGGCTTTGGGGTATTTTGTCGCTTTCCAAATTGTGTGGAAGCAGTATGCGCACACTGACCAAGTCAAACACAAGGTATGAATCTCATGTTAAAAATGGCTCTCCGTCCAGAAACAGCCAGACAGGGCCTTTTATTGTACAGACACACAATGGGCGTGCAACAGGTTACATCAGTAACATATAGGATTCTCATTTGTCGGATCATACAGAATCCCCCACCTCTCTGCCCACCTCTCTGCCCACCCTCTCTCACGTCCGCCATAGTATGGACTTTGTATTCTTTAGCATGCAGACAACCTTAAGGAATTCTGTGTAGTTGACAAGATGTGTTTAACTAGCTTGTGTTTGAAGAGTGGAAGGGGGCCTAGGTAAACACACAGGATATACACGACACTATGGCCCTTTAACTTCTTAGAAACTGGTTGAGCAACTTCGATGTATTTAGAGCAAATACATCACCCATCCATTGGCTAGCAAATACCATGATTAGATTGTGTGTGTCCTTTGAACTCCTCAGAGCTGAAAGTCATTACAATAGCAAAATACATTTGGGTTATATACAAATAGCGATAGACATTTTATACTAAATAATCATCATGTCTATCACATCATCGTCCGTCCACACTGCACACATAACACTCATCGTCCGTCCACACTGCACACATAACACTTATCATCCGTCCACACTGCAGACATAACACTCATCGTCCGTCCACACTGCACACATCACACTCATCGTCCGTCCACACTGCACACATCACACTGATCGTCCGTCCACACTGCACACATAACACTGATCGTCTGTCCACACTGCACACATAACACTGATTGTCCGTCCACACTGCAGACATAACACTCATCGTCCGTCCACACTGCACACATAAGACTGATTGTCCGTCCACACTGCACACATAATACTGATCGTCCGTCCACACTGCACACATAACACTCATCGTCCGTCCACACTGCACACATAGCGTCCATCTATACTGCAACAAAACACTCATCGTCCGTCCACACTGCACACTCATCATCTACACTACACACATAGCGTCCATCTATACTGCAACATAACACTCATCGTCCGTCCACACTGCACACTCATCGTCCACACTGCACACTCATCATCTACACTGCACACTCATCATCTACACTGCACACTTATCGCCCATCTACACTGCACACATAACACTTATTGTCCTTCCACACTGCACACTCATTGTCCATCCACACTGCACACTCATCGTCCATCCACACTGCACACTCCTCGCCCACACTGCATACTGCACACTCATCGTCCACACTGCACACTCATCATCCACACTGCACACTCATCATCTACACTGCACACTCATCATCTACACTGCACACTCATCGTCCATCTACACTGCACACTCATCGTCCATCCACACTGCACACTCATCGTCCATCCACACTGCACACTCATCGTCCATCCACACTGCACACTCATCGTCCATCCACACTGCACACTCATCGTCCACCCACATTGCACACTCATCGTCCACTCACATTGCACACTCATCGTCCATTCACACTGCACACTCATCGTCCATTCACGCTGCACACTCATCGTCCATTCACGCTGCACACTCATCGTCCATTCACGCTGCACACTCATCGTCCATTCACGCTGCACACTCATCATCCATTCACACTGCACACTCATCGTCCATTCACACTGCACACTCATCGTCCATCTATACTGCACACTCAACTCTCATCGTCCATCCACACTGCATACTTCCACTTGTCATCTATCGACACTGCACACATCTGATTACATGTCTATCCACACCGTACACATTATCCATCTGTATTGCACACATCATCCATCCACACTGCACACAATGCTCATCATCAATTGAAACACATCCTATTCATCATCCATCATCCACATATCATCCATCCACACTGCACATATACACTTATCCATGCACATTGCACACATAATCCATATACATTTTACTCCTCATCCATTCACACAGTGTAATCACTCGTCCATCCACCTTGCACACATTCACTCCTCATCCATCCAAAAAGTACACATTATCCATCCCCACTGCACATATAGCACTCACCATCCATCCACACTGCACACCTAACATTCCTCCTGCATCGACATTGCATAGACGGCTATCATCCATCCATTCATGGCACACACATTTCAATCATCCTCCATCCTTGCTGCACACTTTCATCCATATTGCATAAATCCCGCTAATCATCCATCAACACTGCACACATTCACTCCTAATCCTTCCACATTGCACATAAATAACTCTCATCATTCATCCACACTGCACATATCATCCATTTCACCAGACATAATGCTCATCATTCATCCACTCTGCATCAATCATCCATCCACACTGCATGCATCCTGCTTATCATCCATCCACAATGTACAGATTATCCGAATGCACAACACACATCATCCTTCCACACTGCACACAATACTCATCATCTATGCACGCAAAACTCATAAAACTTATCATCCATCCACACCGCGTACATCCTGTTTATCATCCATTAACACTGCACACATCCCATTCATCATCCATGCACACTGCACATATCCATCCCCACTGCACACATAACACTTATTGTCCATCAACACTGTACACAATGCTCATCATCCATCTACACAACACTCCTTATCCATCCACACTGCACACATCTCACTCATAAGGAAGCAGCAAGAATTCTCCAGCTTTTTCTCCAGTTTCTCATGCAGAATACTACACTGAAGACATGTTGGTGATTAGCGGCGCCCTCATGTGTGCACCATATTGTGTCCTCTTAGGACTACCTGGGAGCGTGCATTGTGCTGACAGCGGCGATCACCTCCATTAACTCTGGACTCACCTCTGGCATCGTGGGATTGGGCCTCACCTACGCCCTGACGGTTTGTGTCTCTTTGCTGATTCCCCTTCGCCCCCTACTGGTTCAGTGTCTACACAGCCTGCTGCAGTTCATTGTGCGAGATGTACTGCTTACACCGGGCACTCGGGAAGTGAGGGGCATTATGGGGGCTTAGCTGAGCTGTTCACTTCTGTAACACCGTGACTAGATGGATCATCCTTCAAAAAATCATTTAGTTTTCGTTCGTCGTTCAGTTTTAGCCGGGATAAAAATTATCGTTGGCTCGTTGAATGTTCACACAGAAACCCTTCCCGACCCACGTAGAGGGCAGATACTGCGCGGGGGTGAGGAGGAACAACACCCTTCCCAAGCCACGTAGAGGGCAGATACTGCGCGGGGGTGAGGAGAAACAACACCCTTCCCAACCCACATACAGGGCAGATACTGCGCAGGGGGGAGGAGAAACAACACCCTTCCCAACCCACATACAGGGCAGATACTGCGCGGGGGTGAGGAGAAACAACACCCTTCCCAAGCCACATAGAGGGCAGATACTGCGCAGGGGGTGAAGAGGAACAACACCCTTCCCGACCCACGTACAGGGTGGACGCTGCGCAGGGGGTGAGGAGGAACAACACCCTTCCCGACCCACGTACAGGGCGGACACTGCGCAGGGGACGAGGAGAAACAACAGCCTCCCCGACCCACGTACAGGGTGGACGCTGCGCAAGGGGTGAGGAGGAACAGAACCCTTCCCAACCAACATAATAGGCGGACGGTGCGCATGGGGCGAGAAGGAACAACACCCTTCTGAACCCCTGTAGACAGCAGACACTGCACGGGACGTGAGAAGAAACAACACCCTTCTCAACCTACGTAAAGAACGGACACTGCATGGGGGGGGCGAGGAGGAACACCACCCTTCCCGACCCACGTACAGGGTGGACACTGCGCAGGGGATGAGGAGAAACAACACCCTCCCCGACCCACGTAGAGAGCGGATGCTGCATGGGGGGGGGTGGGCGAGGAGGAACAACACCCTTCCCGACCCATGTAGAGGGTAGATGCTGCGCAGGGGTGAGGGGAAACAACACCCTTCCTGACCCACCTAGAGGGCAGACGCTGCACGGGGGGCGAGGAGGAACAACACCCTTCTCGACCCACGTAGAGAGCGGACTCTGCGCGGAGGGGCGAGGAGAAACAACACCCTTCCCGACCCATCTAGAGGGCGGACGCTGTTTAGGGGGCGAGGAGAAACAATATAATTCCCGACCCATCTAAAGGGTGGACACTGCGCAGGGGGCGAGGAGGAACAACACCCTTCCTGACCCATCTAGAGGGCAGACGCTGCGCAGGGGGCGAGGAGCAACAACACCCTTTCCGACCCACGTAGAGAGCGGACTCTGTGCGGGGGGCGAGGAGAAACAACACCCTTCCCGACCCACGTACAGGGCGAACGCTGCATGGGGGGGTGAGGAGAAACAATACCCCTCTCAACCCACGTAGAGAGCGGACGCTGCACAGAAGGGGGGGGGGGGTGACATTAGGATAGGGCTGGCATGCTCCTGTGAGCAGAAGAGTGACTGCAGCTCTAGAGGTGACTGGAGAACAAGACATGATGTAACAGCAGAATAGTGACTGCAGCTCTGGAGGATAAGACATGATGTGTCATTGCTTCTGGGGTGTTCAGTAAGGTCTTTCTCCGCCCACATTCTGCAGGTGACGAACTACCTGAACTGGGTGGTGAGGAATCTGGCGGACTTGGAGGTTCAGATCGGAGCGGTGAAGAAGGTGAACAGTTTCCTGAACATCGAGTCTGAGTGCTATGAGGGGTCGCTGGGTACGTATGCCCGCCATTGGGGCGGAGCTCTTACCCTATAGCTCCCCGTACCTCCCACTCAGTGTGGCCCCTGCTGCGCCCCGATCGCTGTGATCTCATGTTATCACTTGGGCGGCGCAGCACAGTAATCGCTTCCCGTGTTTCACCTCATTGATTCCAGATCCACAGCAAGTGCCTGATGATTGGCCGAAGAGCGGCGAGATTAAGATCAGTGACTTGTGTGTGCGATACGAGTCCAACCTGAAGCCAGTGCTGAAACATGTGAAGGCGTACATCAAGCCGGGCCAGAAGGTAAATACAACCCTCATTATGGTAATCGTTATACCGTTATAATGACCTTGGGGGGGTCATTATAAATATCATGGAGTTTATAGTCGCTGCATCCTCCCACAATTCCCTGCCTGAATGTCTCCTGGTTACAGACGTAGTTGGATCCTGCAGTCCCTCCTCTTTTCCCCCCATCGTCCTACTAGTAAGTGACGCAGGATTGGCGCGCGGTCGGCACAGGGGCTGCGTACAGAGTACAACAGCACATTTTAAAATTATGGGTGAAGTCTCGTTCTCTGTATCTGATGCTCTGGTATTTTGGCTGCTACCCAGCCCCCTAGTGTCTCAGCAGTGATAGTGCCCACCCCCCTAGTATCCCAGCAGTGATGGTGCCCCCCCTAGTGTCCCAGCAGTGATAGTGCCCCCCCTAGTGTCCCAGCAGTGATAGTGCCCCCCTAGTGTCCCAGCAGTGATAGTGCCCCCTGTGTCCCAGCAGTGATAGTGCCTCCCTTAGTGTCCCAGCAGTGATATTGCCACCCCCCCCAGACCTCCAGCAGTGATAGTGTCCCCCCAGACCTCCAGCAGTGATAATGCCCCCCCCCCCCAGACCTCCAGCAGTGATGGTGCCACTCCCCTAGTGTCCCAGCAGTGATGGTGCCTTACCTAGTGTCCCAGCAGTGATGGTGCCTCCCCTAGTGCCCCCCCCCCCCCAGAGCCCCAGCAGTGTCAGCAGTGATAGTGCCCCCCCAAGTGTCCCAGCAGTGATTGTGCCCCCACCATAGAGTCCCAGCGGTGATAGTGCCCCTCTTAGTGCCCAAGTAGTGATAGTGCCCCCCTAGTGTCCCAGCAGTGATACTGCCCCCCCCCCCCCCTCCCCCAGAGCACCAGCAATGATAGAGCCGTCCAATAGTGGCTGCAACAGTAATTGTGACACCCCCCCCCCCCTCTATTTGCTCCCTTCTCACCCTGAACCTCCGGCTGGACAGCAGCGCAACATCATCTATTATTTCACTCTCTCTTTAGCTTCAGACGCCGCTGCAGTAATCAGAAGCCTTGACCCCTCCCCCCTGGGTCTGCACCGTGCACATCCTCTGAACCTCTCAGTACAGCAATGGCAGTCTGAGAAGGAGCTAAAGAGGGAATGAGTGAAATTGTATACCTGGCTAGAGGTTTACTAATGGGGGCACAATTGGTATTGAGGGGCCCTAGTACTATTGGGACCACTAATGGCATGCATATTACTATTGGGGGCTTTACTAGTATTAGGACCACTACTGGGGCCGCTATTGGAGGCACTATTACTGCTGAGGTCACTATTAATATTAGGATGAGAAGCAAACTTTTGGTTGTCTGCAGCCTGGCAAGGTGAATATCTGTGGAATTCCTTCTCTTCTCAGGTGGGGATCTGCGGTCGCACAGGCAGCGGGAAATCATCCTTGTCGCTGGCATTCTTCCGGATGGTGGACATATTTGACGGTTGGTTGATATAATTACATTCATGCCATTGATGCGCCCCCTGCTGGTTCAGTAGCTGCAGTGTGGGAGTAGTAGTATATAGGAGAAGCCGACCTCGGTGCATTCTAGGATCTCAGGGCTCCACGTGTGCGGCCTCCAGCACTGAGCTGTTGTATATACTGGGGGGCCATGCTGCAGCCTCTCCCATCACCCCATCATCCTGGGGCTCACTGCCTACTGTGCTTTCCTTTGTGCTCTCTGCCACTTTCCCCGGTTCTGGGTCCCCTCCATAGTGCCCCCACAGTAAAGAGATGACCCTAGCAGGATTTACCATGGAAGGGGCCAATCTAAGCTCTGCACAATCCCAGAGCTGCCACAGGGGCCAATGATCTAAACTGGGGGCCGCTTATCCCCAACCCCAATTATCTAAACTGGGAGCCCTCCTGTGCAACCCCCCTCCATGGCTGAAGAGCATCCTCAGATATCATTGTTTTTCTCAATTGGTGGAACTACAACCCCCAGCATGGCCGGGCAGCCGCATGTTTTACAGGTGTTTCTGTCTTCCTCAGGTAAGATCGTCATTGACGGCGTAGACATCTGTAAGCTGCCGCTGCACACGCTGCGCTCCCGGCTCTCCATCATCCTGCAGGACCCTGTACTCTTCAGCGGCTCCATACGGTCCGTCTAGAAGAAAGCTGGAACCTGTGGACTTTGTTTCATTTCCTCACTGATGTCAAGATCTCTGCTTGCTGTCACTGTCCCTTTAACTCCTCTGTGCTGCTCCTGTTTCAGGCTAAACTTGGACCCTGAATGTACATGTTCAGACGAGCGGCTGTGGGAGGCACTGGAGATCGCGCAGCTTAAGAACCTGGTGAAGTCTCTGCCGGGCGGTCTAGGTATGCGGTTAGGGAGGGGAGCTGCGCACTTCTCCATGTAAAGGAGGGAATAGAGGGTGGCCGTCGAGACCGCCTACAATCTGCAGGGTCTGCCACATGTTTTATGCTTTGTACTCTCAGTCAGCGCTAAAGACATAAAAAAATGGTGCATATTGTAGATACTGCCCCTCCCCTGACAGGTGGATGACTGTCAGGATGACTAAATGTCCTCTCTTCCCTTGGCACAGACGCCATGGTTACCGAGGGCGGCGAGAACTTCAGCGTCGGACAGAGGCAGCTCTTCTGCTTGGCACGAGCATTCGTCCGGAAGAGCAGCATCCTCATAATGGACGAAGCCACCGCCTCAATCGATATGGCGACTGTGAGTGACCCGCCGTGTCCTGTGTTAATATTCTGCTGGGGAGTGAGAGGATGTGGGGTGCAGCGGAGAAGCAGTAGGATGCAGGGTGCAGCAGGTAGTGGGAGAATGCGGAGTGCAGTGGGGAACCAGGAGGATGCAGGGAGGGAAACGGAAGGATGCGGGGTGCAGCGGGGAAGTGTGAGGATGCGGGATGCAATGGGGATGCATGAAGATGTGTGGTGCAGCAGGGAAGCAGAAGGATGCAGGGTGCAGCGGCAGGATGCAGGGTGTAGTGGGAGGATGCGGGATGCAGCAGGGAAGCTGGAAAATGCGGGGTGCAGCGGGGAAGTTGTAGCAGATAGTGAGTTGTTTTGCCCGCCCATCTGGCGCTCTGTTCTGCACAGTTTTCACTTTAGTCGGTGAATTCCACCATTATAAATCACAGAGAATCAGTAAACTGCTGGCAGTGCGTTCTCTGCTGTAGATGGACGTGGCCTCACGTGGCGCCTCGTACATGGGGATTTACTTCTCCACAGACCTGAGGCGATTCTACGCCATTTATGAATATTACTTCGTACACTTCTACATGAGCTCCTGCTGTCGGTGACCCTACAATACAATGAATATTCACAGCATTCTGCTTCTCTGCGCAGGAGAACATTCTGCAGAAGGTGGTGATGACGGCGTTTGCTGATCGCACGGTGGTCACCATTGCAGTAAGTACAGGGAGTTCCTGGGGGGAGTTACGGGGTCTCTGCTGTCTCTGTACTTCACCTTCTCTTCTTCTCTCCGTCTCTTGTGTCGCTCTCTTCTGTACTGAAGCACCGCGTGTCCTCCATCTTGGATGCAGACCTGGTGTTAGTCTTTTCCGAGGGTATTCTTATAGAAAGTGATGCGGCGGCGACTCTGCTCAACAACCCGGACGGTCTCTTTACCTTTCTGGTCAAGAGTCACAAGTAGAATCAGTCAGGGAGTCCTCGCTACTGTCTGCCTGGTATGACCCCCTCCCCAACTGACCATTACCCCTCCTAACCCACTGTATGCGCAAAGGGTGGGTGTGAGGGTGCAGTCGGCACAAGTCTGACCACGCAGAGTACTAGTGGTCCGCTGAATCCCCCCGTAATGGAGCTTAAAATATTGAGTTACACAGGGAGCAGAAACAACAGTCCTAGCAGCCTCCCTCCTGCTTACTGATTGTCTCCTCCACATTCTGCGTGTCTCCCCCTCCCTGCACAGCCTCCCTCTCCTTGTGTCTTTGAGAGGGAAGGAGGGGAATGCAGCCGCAGTTCCTCTATATGCCTGTAGGCTGCACACTTTCTGAGGGTGGGGGAAGCAGCACATTGAGCCATTTGATTGGCTGGCATCACACCTGATGACCCCATCCACTTAGCACAGTTATAGATGATGTACAGAACAGAGAAAAAGACTCCAAATCTGCAGGAAGCCCCAAATATTCTCATATACAGGGAAAGGGAATAACCTCTAGCCCCACCCCCCGGCGCAGTTTTCCTTCCTCCTGAGATGCTGCACCCTTTCTCCTGACTACGACTTCCAGCATCTGCGCCGGCCTCACACTCTCCTCCTTCTTTGCAGCATCGGGTTCACACCATCCTCACCGCTGACTTGGTGATTGTGATGCGTCGAGGGAACATTCTGGAATACGGCACTCCGGAGAGTCTCCTGGCGCAGGAGGACGGCATCTTTGCGTCCTTTGTCCGGGCCGACATGTGATGTCATCGGCGTGGAGTATTTTTGTAGCTTTTTATATGAAGTGTTTATATTTTCTATTTATAAACTGCATGAAGGAGAATTCTGCGTCTCCAGCGTTTCTACCGCACTGACAATAAAGGGTTATTCACAGACTCATCCGTCTTACTGCTGCGTCATAGTCCTCTCCACTCCAGACCGATACATTGTAACAAACCATCCATTCTGATGGGTCACCTCAGAGGATTGTCTAGACTGGAAACAATTGTAACAAAACCCCCTCCGTGAGGAGTATCGGCTCAAGATGGATTTCCAGCCTCTGAAGATGAACAAGAATGTTTCCATTCACTTACAGCAAGCAGGGATCTGGAAAAGTAGAGTTTGAGGCGGCAGTTTGTTTTGTTTTATGGCAATGAAACTTTAGGTACAGAAACAAACACATTTACTGCACAACCACAGGGGGCGCTACAGACGCCTCACCGTAGCGTCTATACAACCGCATCTACAAATATAGACAGTATATATCCAGTATATCTCTGTAACTGGCAGCGGAAACCACTGTGTGTACAGGCTGCCCCCTGGTGGTCCTGAGGTAACTGACACCACTCTATACAGTCTACCACCTGGTGGTCCTGCGCTAGGTAACTCGGTACTGAATACAGACTGCCTCTGAGATAACTGAACCATCTGTGTACAGACTGCCACCTGGTGGTCTTGCGGTAACATAGCAATGTGTGTAGACCACTGTGTACAGGCTGCCCCTGGTGGTCTTGAGGTAACTTATAGCAATACACAATCAAAAGAATAAACCCTCACCTCCTCTCCAACAGGAAACCAGATTCACTATTGCATAAGTCAACGGAGCTCCAGACACGCCAACTGTCCAAACAGCACTACTAGGCATAAATTCTTACAACGTGTCGGCTCTACGTGAAAAAAATGCTTTATTCTTTAAAACAGCAGGCATCAGGCGCGTAGATGACACGTATCCACTAGCATGAAAAGTAAGGTTCTCACCCGCAGCACAGAGGTCGCCCCAGTTATGGGTCAGGCTAGAGAGATGCAGCGCCAAAATAGGAGACCAAACCAGAAGGGCTCCAAAATCGTAATCCAGTAATAGAGTAAATGGCAGCATATGCAGATGTAAATAGTGCAAAAAAGTCCTTTATTGCCCCATCACATCTTTAAAGCCTGATGCCTGCTGTTTTCAAGAATAAAGTAATGTGTTTAGACTACCTCCTAGTTGTCCTGGGGTAGGTAACACTACTGTTTACAGACTGCTCCCTGGTGGTCCTGAGATAAATGATACGGCTGTATACAGACTATCACCTGGTGGTGCTGAGGTACTGACCCCACTGAATATAGATTGCCCCCCGATTGTGCTAAGGAAATGACACCACTGTACACAGACTATTCCCTGGTGGTTCTGAAGTACTGACCCCACTGTATACAGACTGCCCCCTAGTGGTCCTGAGGTAACTGACACCACTGTATACAGACTGCTCCCTGGTGGTCCTTAGCACACAGCCTGTATTTAGTCATACAGTGGTAGTTGGTCCCACTGTGTACAAATGAAATCTATAGAAACAGAATTTCGGTTGAAGTTTACTAAAAGTTTGTCAAGAGCCCAAAACTCTGTCGAACCGGAAGGCCACATAAAATTAGGATTGACAGTTGGTTCCATATATGTGGCTCCGTGGTTAGCACTCCTGCTAACAGCATCTGTATAGAAAAACTCTGCACACTGTTGTCCTCAGTCAGATTTGAACCTATAACTCCACTGCTGTGTGAGAGGTGTGACCAGTGCCCTGCTCCCCTCTTCCCTCTTACTGATGGCAGCGGCTGAGTTCCAGACAGCCATGCTAATTCCCACATTCTTCCACTGTTAGCCACTCTGCTGCTTTCTGGACAGATCCCTAAATTTGAGAATCAGGGTGTACTATTAAAGTTGGCCACAAGCAGGGGCTATTGCTAAAAAAAAAGGGCAATAGAGCTATTAGAGGACATTGGGAATCTTCTGGAAAAGGGCACCATAGGCCCATGTGACACAGCAGGAAAAGTCCAGCGGCCATCTTGGAACTGAGGCATAGCCTTGTTCAGTTTGAAGCAGGAGCGGCCAGTTGAAGTGGCAATGGCGGCATCCCATGGTGGTGGAGCGGCAGAGGGCCTGTCCAACTATAGTGGACAAGAGCAATGCAATCTGGAACCACTGGAGGCTGAATTACACTGTGACAGCTGTGATGACTTGGGGGCCGAATATGGTGGCAATGACAGTGACGAACTGGATGGAAGGAGTCTCTCTTTCCTCATGGGACAACTGTTGGTGACGGCATCATGTTCTGAAAAAGCTTGCCCTAGTGATACTTCTATATACAGTGAACTACCCCTAGTGGTATCTGTGTGAAGAAAGCTCTCCCTAGTGGTGGCTGTATATATCTGTATCTAGTGAGCTCCCCTTGTGGTGGCTGTATGTATCTGTATGTAGTGAGCTCCCTCTAGTGGATGTATGTATGTATGTAGTGAGCTTCCCCTAGTGGTGTCTGTATATATCTGTATGTAGTTAGCTCCCCCTAGTGGTGGTTGTACTGTATATATCTGTATGCAGTGAGCTCCCTCTGGTGGTGGCTGTATATATCTGTATGCAGTGAGCTCCCTCTGGTGGTGGCTGTAGATATCTGTTTGCAGTGAGCTCCCTCTAATGGTGGCTGCAGGTAGTCAGAATTTTGTCCTGTACCTCTATGGCTGTGTGCTGTCACAGTATGCAGATATACTATGTAGCACTTGGCACATAATGTTGGGGCCGCTCTGGCGGTTTTGTACACCCTGGGAGTTTGCTTTATGATGGCCCGTAATGGTGTCTGGAGCTGGGGGCTGCTATATGGTGGAGGCCAGAATATCCCTTTGTCCCGTGACATGGTGCTGATCTTGAGGGGCTGAACTCACGGTTACATCGTAGTTACCTTTTTCACCCCTGTCATCACCGCTTGTCGACTTCGGCCTCATCAGGACTTTATTGATTCTCTTTGAGAAGGAAGTTGATGCTTTTTCTGCCCTCCTTTCCCACTTTGACGTGACAATTTTTAGGGCTCACTTATGGATTTGTCCAGATTGTGGGCACAGGGGGTCCTGGCACATTGTAATACAGCAGTCCAGGGGTCAGAGCTCTTGTTTGATGTACCTGGGCACATTACCCTGAGCGCAGCGCCCGGGCCTCCAGGGACAGTCAGTCCTAATACAGGAATCGCTTTCAGACCCTCCCCCACACGTCACCACTCGCTGCTCCAGGAAAACTTCCAGACTGACAGCTGGACGGGGAGCAGACGGCTGTGGGGAACGTCCCGGGCAGCCAAGAAGAGCAGCTCTGGAGGGAGATGCAGGCTGAGTGACAGAGCAGGACATCAAGGTGCAGGGAGCGGTCAGTCTGTGGTCAGGACTTAAGTTCTCAAGGTGCAGGGAGTGCCCAGTCCTGAAGACATCGAGGTGCGAGCAGCAGTCAGTCCTAAAGACATCGAGGTGTGGTCCCTGTGGTACCTGAGATCTCTACAATGTGGACTTCTGGTAAGTGATGGCTGTGTCAGATAGGAGACTTTGTGTGCGGCGCTGCGTAGGTTGGGGGGCACTGCGCCCAGGATGGGGGGGGGGGGCATCTCCAGATATCCCTAGCAATAATGAACACACTCATTCATCTATATATGTACCCCATATATATAGCCCAGGTATATCGCACATCTGTCGCATATAGCCATGACAAAAACTGAGTACATTCTCTCTGAATTCTATAGTTTTACATAACAAAACATCTGCAGAAATTTGTAGAATAAGGTTAATAAAACCTCAGATGAATAACACAACAAATCACAAGTCAAAGTGCAGAAGCAGTGTGTGAAAAATGAAGGACATCCCCTGCATCAATCAGTAGCCTGTAGAACCACCTTTAGCAGCAGTAATGTGCAGTCATCGTTCTTTGCATGACTTTATTACCTCTCACTTCGTTCTGGAGGAACTTTGGTCCTCTCTTCTTTACAACATTGCTTCTGGTCATTGAGTTTTGTGGGTAATGTTGCTGGTCATTATTGGCCAGGTGATAAAAACGGAACCTAGAACTCCAGCACTAACAACTGAGCAACCACACTTGTCTTATCTGCTCCATAGGAGGAGGAGAACAAGGAGAACAACCACAATGAGAACATTAAAAACTCCATTCAAATGTTGCCCTTGGTCAGATTTGAACCTACAATGCCAGCACTGCAAGGCTGCAACAGTTTTCCTTCTCAGGAGGAGGAGAAGATGAGGAAATACAACATACAAACTCCATGTACATGTTGTCCCTGAACAGATGTAAACCTATGAATCCAGGAGTATAAGGCAACAGTGCCAAGATTGTTCTTTCTTCTCCTTTCTCCTTTTTCTAGAAAAGAAGAAGGAGAAAAAGGAGAAAGAACAAAGGAGGAGAATAATAAGGAAATCTTCTCCGTCTTCTAATCCTTCAGAGAAGGAAGAAGCTTGGTGTCTTGCAGTGCTGGAGTCCTAGGTTCACATCTGACTATGGACAACATCTGCATGGAGTTTGTATGTTTTAATTGTGTTTATTCTTCTTTTTCTTCTCTATCTCCTCTTGCTCTGGAGAAAAGAAAAGGAAGAAGTGGTGGGGTGGCTCAGTTAGTGCCTTGTAGCGCTGCAGTCCAAGGTACAAATCTTATGAAGAGCAACATCTGTACAGAGGTTTTCCGAGTCCATGCAGATGCTGCCCTTGGTGGAATGTGAACCTTGGACTACAGCGCTGAGCCACATTCATTGGAAAGGAACCACCATGCTGCTTTCCTTCTGGAGGGCAAATTAATACACCTGATTTTTACTTCCATTGACTTCATTGAGAGTCGGAATCAGCTGTCCCAATTCACAATGATTGTTTGAAAATATTCAAACAATTGCTCGCTATTTGTGGGCATTCAGTTCTGTGCGGCTCTCTTAAGGGCTGGCTGCAACATTTCAGTTGGTTAAGGTCTGGAGTTTGTCTGGGCCACTGCAGCACCTTCTTTCGCAGCCATTCTGATGTAGATCTGCTAGTGGATCGTTGTCTTGTAGGATGATGCAGTTTCGGCTTTGGATAGATGATGAATTCGTGGTTGACTTAATGACTGCAAGGGGCACTGTGGCTGCAAAACAAGCCCAACTCATCACCCCTCCACCACCGTGCTTGACAGTTGGTATGAGAGGTTGGTGCTGGACATTATGGCCAAACATCTTCACTTTGGTCTCATCTGTCCAAAGGACATTGTTCCCGGAATCTTGTGGTTTGTTCTTATTAAACTCTGCAGACTGTAGCCATGCTGCCATGTTCTCTTTCTCCTGGCAACCCTTCCACACAAGTCGCACGTGTTCAGTCTCCTTCTAAGTACCGTCATGAACTTAAACATTTAACTGAGACTCAGATGTACACTGTGATGATAAAAGTATTGGCCCCCCAGCAGTCTGGCGCTGTCAGGTGATGTGTGAGCATTAGGTATAAAGGAGAGGATCACGCAGGATATCCCAGTACAGAAACCATCAAGTGCGCCCAGGAATAGAACTGACAACGGGGTCTGGCGGTGGGATGTCACCAGGTGTAGACCTGACAATGAGGTCTGGTGGTGGGATGTCAGCAGAATTACAGCTGACAACGAAGTCTGGTGGGGGGATGTCACAAGGTGTAGAGCTGACAACGGTGTCTCGCGGTGGGGTGTCACCAGGTGAAGAGCTGACAACGGGGTCTGGCGGTGGAATGTCACCAGGTGTTGCGCTGACAATAGGGTCTGGGGGTGGGATGTCACCAGGAGAACAGCTGATAACGAAGTCTGGTGGGGGGATGTCACAAGGTGTAGTGCTGACAATGGGGTCTGGCGGTGGAATGTCACTAGGTGTAGAGCTGATAACGGGGTCTGGTGGGGGGATGTCACCAGATGTAGAGCTGACATCGGGGTCTAGTGGTGGGATGTCACCAGGTGTAGAGCTGACAACTGGGTCTGGGGGTGGGATGTCACCAGAAATACAGCTGACAACAGGATCTAGTGGTGGGATGTCACCAAGTGCAGAGCTGACAATGGGGTCTAGTGGGGGGATGTCACCAGGTGTAGAGCTGACAATGGGGTCTGGTGGGGGATGTCACCAGGTGTAGAGCTGACAACAGGGTCTGGTGGGGGGATGTCACCAGGTGTAGAGCTGACAACTGGGTCTGGCGGTGGGATGTCACAAGGTGTAGAGCTGACAACGGTGTCTCGCGGTGGGGTGTCACCAGGTGTAGAGCTGACAACGGGGTCTGACGGTGGGATGTCACCAGGTGTTGCACTGACAATAGGGTCTGGGGGTGGGATGTCACCAGGAGAACAGCTGATAACGAAGTCTGGTGGGGGTATGTCACCAGGTGCAGAGCTGACAACGGGGTCTGGCGGTGGAATGTCACTAGGTGTAGAGCTGATAACGGGGTCTGGTGGTGGGATGTCACCAGATGTAGAGCTGACATCGGGGTCTGGTGGTGGGATGTCACCAGGTGTAGAGCTGACAACTGGGTCTGGGCGTGGGATGTCTCCAGGAATACAGCTGACAACAGGATTTAGTGGTGGGATGTCACCAAGTGCAGAGCTGACAATGGGGTCTAGTGGGGGGATGTCACCAGGTGTAGAGCTGACAATGGGGTCTGGTGGGGGATGTCACCAGGTGTAGAGCTGACAACGGGGTCTGGTGGGGGGATGTCACCAGGTGTAGAGCTGACAACTGGGTCTGGTGGGGGGATGTCACCAGGTGCAGAGCTGACAACTGGGTCTAGTGGGGGGATGTCACCAGGTGTAGAGCTGACAATGGGGTCTGGCGGTGGGATGTCACCAGGTGTTGAGCTGACAACGGGGTCTGGCAGTGGGATGTCACCAGGTGTAGAGCTGACAACGGGGTCTGGTGATGGGATGTCACTTGGTGGAATGTGAACCTTGGACTACAGCGCTGAGCCACATTCATTGGAAAGGAACCACCATGCTGCTTTCCTTCTGGAGGGCAAATTAATACACCTGATTTTTACTTCCATTGACTTCATTGAGAGTCGGAATCAGCTGTCCCAATTCACAATGATTGTTTGAAAATATTCAAACAATTGCTCGCTATTTGTGGGCATTCAGTTCTGTGCGGCTCTCTTAAGGGCTGGCTGCAACATTTCAGTTGGTTAAGGTCTGGAGTTTGTCTGGGCCACTGCAGCACCTTCTTTCGCAGCCATTCTGATGTAGATCTGCTAGTGGATCGTTGTCTTGTAGGATGATGCAGTTTCGGCTTTGGATAGATGATGAATTCGTGGTTGACTTAATGACTGCAAGGGGCACTGTGGCTGCAAAACAAGCCCAACTCATCACCCCTCCACCACCGTGCTTGACAGTTGGTATGAGAGGTTGGTGCTGGACATTATGGCCAAACATCTTCACTTTGGTCTCATCTGTCCAAAGGACATTGTTCCCGGAATCTTGTGGTTTGTTCTTATTAAACTCTGCAGACTGTAGCCATGCTGCCATGTTCTCTTTCTCCTGGCAACCCTTCCACACAAGTCGCACGTGTTCAGTCTCCTTCTAAGTACCGTCATGAACTTAAACATTTAACTGAGACTCAGATGTACACTGTGATGATAAAAGTATTGGCCCCCCAGCAGTCTGGCGCTGTCAGGTGATGTGTGAGCATTAGGTATAAAGGAGAGGATCACGCAGGATATCCCAGTACAGAAACCATCAAGTGCGCCCAGGAATAGAACTGACAACGGGGTCTGGCGGTGGGATGTCACCAGGTGTAGACCTGACAATGAGGTCTGGTGGTGGGATGTCAGCAGAATTACAGCTGACAACGAAGTCTGGTGGGGGGATGTCACAAGGTGTAGAGCTGACAACGGTGTCTCGCGGTGGGGTGTCACCAGGTGAAGAGCTGACAACGGGGTCTGGCGGTGGAATGTCACCAGGTGTTGCGCTGACAATAGGGTCTGGGGGTGGGATGTCACCAGGAGAACAGCTGATAACGAAGTCTGGTGGGGGGATGTCACAAGGTGTAGTGCTGACAATGGGGTCTGGCGGTGGAATGTCACTAGGTGTAGAGCTGATAACGGGGTCTGGTGGGGGGATGTCACCAGATGTAGAGCTGACATCGGGGTCTAGTGGTGGGATGTCACCAGGTGTAGAGCTGACAACTGGGTCTGGGGGTGGGATGTCACCAGAAATACAGCTGACAACAGGATCTAGTGGTGGGATGTCACCAAGTGCAGAGCTGACAATGGGGTCTAGTGGGGGGATGTCACCAGGTGTAGAGCTGACAATGGGGTCTGGTGGGGGATGTCACCAGGTGTAGAGCTGACAACAGGGTCTGGTGGGGGGATGTCACCAGGTGTAGAGCTGACAACTGGGTCTGGCGGTGGGATGTCACAAGGTGTAGAGCTGACAACGGTGTCTCGCGGTGGGGTGTCACCAGGTGTAGAGCTGACAACGGGGTCTGACGGTGGGATGTCACCAGGTGTTGCACTGACAATAGGGTCTGGGGGTGGGATGTCACCAGGAGAACAGCTGATAACGAAGTCTGGTGGGGGTATGTCACCAGGTGCAGAGCTGACAACGGGGTCTGGCGGTGGAATGTCACTAGGTGTAGAGCTGATAACGGGGTCTGGTGGTGGGATGTCACCAGATGTAGAGCTGACATCGGGGTCTGGTGGTGGGATGTCACCAGGTGTAGAGCTGACAACTGGGTCTGGGCGTGGGATGTCTCCAGGAATACAGCTGACAACAGGATTTAGTGGTGGGATGTCACCAAGTGCAGAGCTGATAATGGGGTCTAGTGGGGGGATGTCACCAGGTGTAGAGCTGACAATGGGGTCTGGTGGGGGATGTCACCAGGTGTAGAGCTGACAACGGGGTCTGGTGGGGGGATGTCACCAGGTGTAGAGCTGACAACTGGGTCTGGTGGGGGGATGTCACCAGGTGCAGAGCTGACAACTGGGTCTAGTGGGGGGATGTCACCAGGTGTAGAGCTGACAATGGGGTCTGGCGGTGGGATGTCACCAGGTGTTGAGCTGACAACGGAGTCTGGCAGTGGGATGTCACCAGGTGTAGAGCTGACAACGGGGTCTGGTGATGGGATGTCACCAACCAATTAGTACGGGACATCACAACTT
The DNA here is from genome assembly GCF_035609145.1 of Eleutherodactylus coqui. Classification (NCBI taxonomy): domain Eukaryota; kingdom Metazoa; phylum Chordata; class Amphibia; order Anura; family Eleutherodactylidae; genus Eleutherodactylus; species Eleutherodactylus coqui. The sequence goes on along the minus strand of NC_089838.1, from coordinate 46,051,384 downwards.
CTGGACCTTCCAGAATCCACCGTTGGCAATGTTATTGGGAGATGGAAGCCATCTGATGTGTTCGGTGCTGCCACGTTCAGGGAGACCTCATAAACTGACAGAACGTGGACAACAAAGCCTTATAGCAGCTGTGAAGACATCACACACATCGTCTGCCCTCCCTCAGGAGGTCTCACAGGCCATTGGAACATCCATTAGCACCAGAACCATCCGTAGGGAATGGCATGTGAAGAGTTACCATGGATGAGCGGCCACACACAAAATCAGAGCAGTGAATGCACAGCAGCGCCTGCGATGGGGCTTGGAGCGTTGGACTGTAAGTGAGTGGAAGCAAGTGTTATGGACAAATGAATCACAGCACACCATCTTCCGTTTGGATGGCGGCACTTGGGTGTGGCGGTTGTCTGGAGAGAGGTTTCTATGTGACGGCATCGTCCCAAAAATGAAGTTTGGAGGGGGTTCTGTTATGGAGTGTGTGTGTGGGGGGGGGGGGTTCTGCTGGGAAGGACTAGGGCCATTGGTTATAATGAAATTCACCCTCAGCACTAATGGGTACAGAGACATTCCGGACAATGTGGCATCACCTACCCTGTGGCAATACTTGGGTACAGCTCCATGTCTCTACCATCATGACCAAGCACCATGTCATAGAGCACGCAGTGTGGAGGAGCCGAACGTCTGCAGACTTAACTGGCCAGCCCAAAGTCCAGATCTCAATCCCATTGAGCGGGACAAACCACACTTATCATCCCTGCATCATTATCTGAAGCTGTTCTGGAGGAATGGAGGCAAATCCCTCCACACATCTATGGGGATCTGGTGGGAACCAGCCACAGAGGGTTACTGCAGTCTTTGAGGCTGAAGGCAGCCCAACACCAGATGGAAAATGGGAAGAAAACCCAACTTCCTTGTGTGTCCCAGTACTTGTGTCAGCGAAGTGTATCTTTTGGGTATTTTGCAATTTCCTTAAGCATTGCATGGTCTGAACTTGGGGTGAATTTACTGGGACATCCATCCTGGGTGGATTGTCAGCTGTTTGCATGTTTTCTACAAAAATAATCTTTCTTGCTGTAGAATAATGATGGGCAGCAACAGTAGCTTTTCTCCTTGACATTGTGTTAACACACCTGAGTGCTCCAGGCCAGCAAACTGCCAAAACTTCTGCTTTTATAGAGGTGGTTACACTTTCTCAATGATCAATTAATCAAGGGCATTTGATTAGCATCTAGCTGCTAGTTACCCTCTTAATTCCTATGGAAGCAGTAAGGGTATACTTAATTTTTCACACACTGCTTCTGCATTTTTGTCTAGCTTTGGGAAGTAAATAATAACACAGTGTTATTACTGTCATGTGTTGTTGTTGATCTGTAAGAATTTCTAAGGACGAGTTGTTTTTTCATTATGTCTTGATACATAAAATCATAGAATTCAAAGAGGGTGTACTTAGTTTTTCTCATGTCTGTATGTACCCCACATATATATATCCTATATAAAACCAACATACTGTATATCACATACACACCAAAGCCTCTGAATATACGATCACCGCTGCTCTCTAGTAATTGGATAGACGGCATTCTCAGTGATGTCACCACTGCTCTCTAGTGACTGGATAGACAGCATTTTCAGTGATGTCACCGCTGCTCTCTAGTAATGGATAGGCAGCATTGTCAGTAATGTCACTGCTGTGCTCTAGTGACTGGATAGGCAGCATTGTCAGTGATGTCACCGCTGCTCTCTAGTAATCAATAGGCAGCATTGTCAGTGATGTCACTGCTACTCTCTAGTGACTGGATAGACAGCATTGTCAGTGATGTCACCGCTGCTCTCTAGTAAAGGATAGGCTGCATTCTCAGTGATGTCACCGCTGCTCTTTAGTAATTGGATAAATGGCATTCTCAGTGATGTCGCCACTGCTCTCTAGTGACAGGATAGGCAGCATTGTCAGTGATGTCACCGCTGCTCTCTTGTAATCAATAGGCAGCATTGTCAGTGATGTCACTGCTACTCTCTAGTGACTGGATAGGCAGCATTGTCAGTGATGTCACCGCTGCTCTCTAGTAATCGATAGGCAGTATTGTCAGTGATGTCACTGCTACTCTCTAGTGACTGGATAGGCAGCATTGTCAGTGATGTCACCGCTGCTCTCTAGTAAAGGATAGGCTGCATTCTCAGTGATGTCACCACTGCTCTCTGTGATGTCACTGATGTTTTTGGTCTTCATAGGAGTGATTTCATTCTGTGTTCTTGCCCCTTTAGATTGGACCCCCCGGAGGTAGCAGGACCGGCTTTCTTGCCAACGGCCCCCTGTGTCTTATAGATGGTCAGTGGAGCATGAGAGAAGCAGGATGTTGGCCCGGAAGAGCATTATACCCGAGGAATACGTTTTGGCCAGAATTGCTGCAGAAAATCTACGGAAACCTAGAATCCGCGACCGTCTGAGAAAAGCCCGTTTTGTAGCAAAGAATGGAGCATGCAACGTGGCGCACAAAAACATCCGTGAGCAAGGACGTTTCCTGCAAGACGTCTTCACCACCCTGGTGGACCTGAAGTGGCGGCACACGCTGGTCATCTTCACCATGACCTTCCTGTGCAGCTGGCTGCTGTTCGCAATGATGTGGTGGTTGGTGGCCTTCGGTCATGGTGACATGGACATCAGAGAGAACTCAATGAGCTGGGAGCCGTGCGTCGACAACGTCAAGTAAGTAGGGTGGGTGGGGGCATGGGGGCAGAGTCACTGAGCTGAGGGAATCTGGAGCTGCAATGGCAGCCATATTGGCTGTCGTTCCTCTTTCCGAAGTTTTCTGGAGGGGGCGCTCTGAATGCTGCATCCTCTTGCTTTGGGTTCTTATGAGTTTTTTAACTTTGATGGAGAAACCATTTTACTACAATATGCTCAGGCAGATTTGTGCAATCGTTATGTTTTGCGCTCTGTAAATTCAACACTTTAACCTTTATTGTCTTCGTTTTACTACAAATCAGGAAAACATTCTTTCGTAAATGATGCATTTCTGAAGTTCCTGCGGCTTGTTTGCTGCTGTGTTCCTCTCATTACACTTCCTGTCAGTGCTGCAGCAGCTTAGCTCTTTCATAGGCATATTGGGGCACATCTATGAAGGTTTGTACAAACTGGCATACAAAAATTGCAACTTTTCGTACTTTTACATTTGCGACTTTTTTAAAGAGAGGGCAGGGCCTAGTGATAGGGGGCGTTGTTGCATCAGCCCATGACTGGCATACATTATAGCAGAAACCTACACCAGCTCGGAGCAGTGACAGCTACAGCACCCCATGACAGTCATGGCGGCAGCGCCCCAGAATAGGTTTTTATTATGTGGATAATAAGAAGTTCCTATCTGGATCTGTGCAGTGACCGCCATTTTTTCCTCCTCCAGGTCATTTACAGCTGCCTTTCTTTTCTCCATTGAGGTTCAAGTGACTATTGGGTTTGGGTTGCGCGTGATGACAGAAGAATGCCTCCTCGCCATCACCCTCCTGATTATACAAAATATTGTTGGTTTGATTGTAAACGCCGTCATGTTGGGTTGCATCTTCATGAAAACAGCGCAGTCCCACCGCCGGGCCGAGACCCTGATCTTCAGCCGCCATGCTGTCATAGCTGTGAGGAACGGGAAGCTTTGTCTCATGTTCCGCATCGGGGACCTGCGTAAGAGCATGATCATCAACGCCTCCGTGAGGATTCAGGTGGTCAGGAAAACGGTCACTCCGGAAGGCGAGGTCATCCCCATCCAGCAGATCGATGTCCCCGTGGACAACTCGATTGACAGCAATAACATGTTTTTAGTGGCGCCGCTGATTATCTGTCATGTGGTAGATAAGAGGAGTCCGCTGTACGACGTGTCCGCCTCTGACCTGTCCACTCAGGACCTGGAGATCATCGTCATCCTAGAAGGAGTAGTGGAGACCACAGGGATCACAACCCAGGCTCGGACCTCTTACATCACAGAGGAGATCCTGTGGGGTCACCGCTTTGTGCCAATCGTCTCGGAGGAGGAAGGCGTCTACTCTGTGGACTATTCCAAGTTTGGCAACACAACTAAAGTGGCCACACCCCGCTGCAGCGCCCGCGAGCTGGATGAGAAGCCATCCATATTGATCCAGACCCTTCAGAAGAGTGAGCTGTCCCACCAAAACTCCCTGAGGAAGCGCAACTCCATGAGAAGGAACAACTCCATGAGGCGCACCAACTCCATGCGGCGCAACAACTCAGGACTCATGATGCCCAAGGTGCAGTTCATGGCCCCAGAGCAGAACAAGTCATCGGGGGAGACATGACGGGGACACTCTGCCCTCCTACACCATTCTCCTCTGCCTTACCTTCCTCCATCTCCACACTTCTCTATCCTTCTCTACCTTCTTTCTTCCTCCTCAACCCCCTCCACTCTGTTCTGCTACCTCCACCTTATTCTCCATTTCTCTGCACTCTTCAGACTTTCTTCACCCTCCTCCTTCTTCCTTCCTTCATCGTGTTTCCACCCATCTCCTCCTTCATCCTCTGTCTTCTTTTGCCCTGCTCCATTATCCTCTTCTTTCCTCAATCTTCGCCCTCTATCCTTCTCTTTTCTCCCTCCTCCCCCTTCCTCTTCTTCTACCCCCTTCTTTTTCCCCTCCTCCTTTTTACTCTCTTTTCTCTTCCTTCATCCTCTGCCCTCCTCCTCTTTCCTTCTTGCTCTCACCTCCTCCACCCTCTTCTTTCCTCCCTCCTCCTTCTTTCTCTGCCCTCCTCCGCCGTCCCTTTGCCCTATTTATTGCCTTGTGTAACAATTTCTCATCATTTCTAGTATTTGTACATTTTTTACCTCCTGCGTAATGAATAAAAGTCTTACCCAGAATCCTCTGGTCTCCATTCTACACTGAAGCCCCCATAGACATTATATGGGGGATGGTCTGATGTCAGTGGACAACTCCGAGCAACTGGAGCTCATCCTCAACAGTCCCCAGGGTTCAAGGTAAGTAGCCCAACTACATAATATTGTTCCCCTCATTACCCTCTTGGGGTAGGTGTACTCCAGACCCAACCTACCTCTGGTGAGGAGTGAAGTTCCTCTTTTATGATACTGATACACAATCAATCATTTAACCCTATCTTTCTGATTGCTTTGATTTTCTGATTGCTTTGAGTCGTGCAGTCTCCATACACTATACACAGAGAGAAGAGGAAATCCTGCTCCCCTATCTCTATCTCTCCCATATACTGTACACATAGAGAAGAGGCGATCTTGCTCCCCTATGCCTATCTCTCCCATACACTGTACAAACAGAGAAGAAGAGATCCTGCTCCCCAATCATTATCTCTCACATACACTGTACACATAGACATAGGGGAGCAGGATCTCCTCTTCTTTATGTGTACAGTGTATGTGAAAGATAGAGATATGGGAGCAGGATCTCCTCTTCTCTGTGTGCACAGTTTATGTAGAGATAAAGATTAGGGAGCAGGATCTCCCCTTCTCTATGTGCACTGTGTTTGGGAAGAGATAGAGAAGAGGAGATCTTGCTCTCCGATTGCTAACTCTCCCATACACTGTACACATAGAGGAGAAGAGCTCTTGATCCCCAATCTCTATCTCCCCCAATACAAAGCACACACAGAGAAGAAGAGATCCTGCTCCCCTATCTCTATCTCCCATACAAAGTACACACAGAGAAGAGTAGGTCCTGTTCCTCTACCATTATCTCTCCCATACACTGTACACATAGAGAAGAGAAGATCCTGCTCCCCCATACACTACACAGAGAGAAGAGAAGATCCTGCTCCCCCATACACTGTACACATAGAGAAGAGGAGATCCTGCTCCCCTATATCCATCTCTCCCATACACTGTACACACAGAGAAGAGGAGATCCTGCTCCCCTATATCCAGCTCTCCCATACACTGTACACATAGAGAAGAGGAGATCCTGCTCCCCTATCTCCCCCATACACTGTACACATAAAGAAAATAAGATGCTGCACCCCTCTCTCTATCTCTCCCATACATTGTACACATAGAGAAGAGGAGATCCTGCTCCCCAGCTTTATCTCCACCATACATCGTACACATAGAGAAAAGTTGATCCTGCTCCCCTATCTCTCTCTTTCACATACATAGTACACATAGAGAAGAGGAGATCCTGCTCCCCAGCTTTATCTCCACCATACATTGTACATATAGAGGAAAGGAGATCCTGCTCCCCTATCTCTCTCACATACATTGCACATACAGAATAGGAAATTCTGCTTATCTATCTCTGTCTTTCCCATACACTGTATATAGAGAAGAGGAGATTCTGCTCTCCTATCTCTATCTCTCCCATACACTTTACACATGGAAAAGAGCAGATCCTGCTCCCCTACCTCTTCCAGACACTGTACACGTAGAGGCGATCCTGGTCCCTTATCTATCATATGCAGAGAAGCAGCAGAATGGAGAACATTGTACAGTCTATGTGTATATCTGCTACTCTCTCTCTCTCTCTTGGCTCCTCCTGTCCTCTCCCTTTTCTCTCTCCATAGACTCCAATGGTCAGCATGTAATCTGGTCGGTCAGTGCTTGTTTATAACAAGACTGATTTAGCAGTTTTTCTGAGTTGGTGAATAGTTTAAGATTGAGAAAGAAAAAAGACTGAGAAGTGGGGAAGAAGATTGAAAGCTCCTTGGAGCCTCCTGTACTGTTTAGTTATGTAAAGTTTGTTCTAGGTGCCAGACTTGGGTAGGGCTTCTCACACTGGAGGGCTTGTTACAATGTATCAGTGCAGACAATCCTATTTAAGCTATACACTACAGTTGTACACATCTTCCTCCTGTATTGATGAAGGTCAAGAACAAACTGAGACTTAGGGCTCCTGCACACTGGCGATTGCAATATCATTGCATTTTTTTTTTTACGCAAATTTCAATAAGACTTTCTAATGTACAAACACATCGCATAAAAATCGCAAGGCACAAACTTGTGATTTTTGTGCGATGCATTTTTAACATTAGAAAGTCTTATTGACATTCGCGTTAGAAAATCGTCAGTGTGCAGGAGCCCTAAGGCACAACCTTTAGATGCACATACAGGTCATGTGCAACCCTTAGATTACACGAAACCACTAAGTCCAGCATACAAGATACAGGAGCATATTAAACAGATTTTTAATAGACTTCAAAATTACTAAAATGTTTAAAAAACATGGTATATACGGTGTCCATATAAACAGGTTCACACAAAGTAGTAATATTACCTTTAGACAAGCCAATACATTAGTATAATAAATATAGTAGTCAGTCCTTATACATGCAATAATTCAATCCAATATGCATACAGAAAAAGGAGGACTTCAGATATATCAGGAGTGCGTATATACATCTAAGGGTTGTAGTATAAGACCTGTAAGTACATCTAAGGGTTTTAGTATAAGACGTGTATGTACATCTAAGGGTTAAAGTATAAGAGCTGTATGTCCCTCTAAGGGTTGTAGTATAAGTCCTGTATGTCCATCTAAGGGTTGTAGCACAATACTTGCATGTACATCTAAGGGTTGTAGTATAAGACCTGTATGTACCCCTAAGGTTTGTAGTATAGGACCTGTTTGTGTATCTAAGGGTTGATGTATAAGACCTATAAGTACATCTAAGGGTTGTAGTATAAGACCTGTATAATTGTCCATCTAAGGGCTGTAGCATAAGACTTGTATGTACATCTAAGGGTTGTAGCATAAGACCTGTTTGTACATATAAGTGTTGTAGCATAAGACCTATATTTCCATCTAGGGGTTGTAGTATAAGACCTGTATTTATATCTAAGGGTTGTAGTATAGGACCTGTGTGTATATCTAAGGGTTGTAGTGTAAGACCTGTGTGTACTTCTAAGGTTGTAGCATAAGACCTGTATGTCCATCAAAAGGTTGTAGTATAAGACCTGTATGTTCATTTAAGGGTTGTAGTATAAGACCTGAATGTCCATCTAAAGGTTGGAAAGTGCAGCCCACCCGTCCACGAGCGGAGAATCATAGCGATTCTCCACTCGCGGGCGGCAAATCTCAGCAGGCTCCTGCTCCCGGGCGGCTGGGGTTGTAGTATGAGACCAGTATGTACATGTAAGGTTGTAGTAGAAGACCTGTATGTGCATCTAAGGGTTGTAGTATAAGACCAGTATGTCCATCTAAGGGTTGTAGTATAAGACCTGTATGTACATGTAAGGGTTGTAGTATAAGACCAGTATGTCCATCTAAGGGTTGTAGTATAAGACCTGTATGTACATCTAAGGGTTGTAGTATAAGACTTGTATGTACATGTAAGGGTTGTAGTATAAGACCTGTATGTACATCTAAAGGTTGTAGTATAAGACCTCTATGTACATCTAAGGGTTGTAGTATAAGACCTGTATGTACATGTAAGGTTGTAGTATAAGACCTGTATCTACATCTAAAGGTTGTAGTAGAAGACCTGTATGTGCATCTAAGGGTTGTGGTATAGGACCTGTATGTCTATCTAGAGCTTGTAGTATAAGACCTGCATGTACATGTAAGGGTTGTAGTGTAAGACCTGCATGTACACCTAAGGTGTGCAGTATAAAACTGGTATGATTGTCCATCTAAGGGTCGTAGTATAAGACCTGTAAGTACATCTAAGAGCTGTAGCATTAGACCTGTATGGACATCTAAGGGTTGTAGTGTAAGAACTATATGTACATCTAAGTGTTGCAGCATAAGACCTGTATGTGAATCTAAGGGTTGTATTATAAGACCTGTAAGTAAATCTAGGTGTTGTAGTATAAGAGCTGTATGTACATCTAACTGCTATAGTATAAGACCTGTATGATTTGTCTGTCTAAGGGTCGTCGTATAAGACTTGTATGTATATCTAATGGTTGTAACATAAGACCTGTATGATTGTCCATCCAAAAGTTGTAGTATAAGACCTGTATGTACATTTAAGGGTTGTATTAAAGGACCTGTATGTACATGTTAGGGTTGTAGTATAAGACCTGTATGTACATCAGGGTGTTGTAGCATAAGACCTGCATGTCCAGCTAAAGGTTGTAGTATAAGACGTGTATGTCCACCTAAGGGTTGTAGTATAAGACTTGTATGTACATGTAAGGGTTGTAGTATAAGACCTGTATGTACATTCAAAGGTTGTAGTATAAGACCTCTATGTACATCTAAGGGTTGTAGTATCAGACCTGTATGTACATGTAAGGTTGTAGTATAAGACCTGTATGTACATCTAAAGGTTGTAGTATAAGACCTCTATGTACATCTAAGGGTTGTAGTATAAGACCTGTATGTACATGTAAGGTTGTAGTATAAGACCTGTATGTGCATCTAAGGGTTGTAGTATAGGACCTGTATGTCCATCTAGAGCTTGTAGTATAAGACCTGCATGTACATGTAAGGGTTGTAGTGTAAGACCTGCATGTACACCTATGGTGTGCAGTATAAAACTGGTATGATTGTCCATCTAAGGGTCGTAGTATAAGACCTGTATGTACATCTAAGAGCTGTAGCATTAGACCTGTATGGACATCTAAGCGTTGTAGTATAAGAACTATATCTACATCTAAGTGTTGCAGCATAAGACCTGTATGTGAATCTAAGGGTTGTATTATAAGACCTGTAAGTAAATCTAGGTGTTGTAGTATAAGAGCTGTATGTACATCTAACGGCTATAGTATAAGACCTGTATGATTTGTCTGTCTAAGGGTCGTCGTATAAGACTTGTATGTATATCTAATGGTTGTAACATAAGACCTGTATGATTGTCCATCCAAAAGTTGTAGTATAAGACCTGTATGTACATTTAAGGGTTGTATTAAAGGACCTGTATGTACATGTTAGGGTTGTAGTATAAGACGTGTATGTACATTTAAAGGCTGCAGCATAAGACCTGTATATACCTTTAAGGGTTGTATTAAAGGACCTGTATGTACGTGTTAGGGTTGTAGTATAAGACCTGTATGTACATCAGGGTGTTGTAGCATAAGACCTGCATGTCCAGCTAAAGGTTGTAGTATAAGACGTGTATGTCCATCTAAGGGTTGTAGTAGAAGACCTGTATGTCTATCTATGGGTTGTAGTATCAGACCTGTATGTAACCTAAGGTGTGTAGTATAAGACCTGTATGTCCATCTAAGGGTTGTGGTATAAGACATGTATGCCCATCTAAAGGTTGTAGTAACCTGCAGTCATAGTGCTTCTGCTGTCACACGGCTAAATGTCTGACCATTGTCTATGTGTATAACATCGCTTACACTCCACCTCGCCATACAGTGCACATCTCCAGCCCCTTTACCTTCTGTATCACCCCATTACTTGTAGTATGTAAGCTCGTTGGAGCAGGACCCGCACCCCTATTGTTTCCATCAACTGATTACTATGTAACCGTGGTTCTGTTATGTTTGTACTTTTTGTCTTTCTGTATCCCCCTGTCTATGTAAGCGCTGCGGAATATGTTGGTGCTATACAAATAAAGTTTATTATTATTATAAGACGTGTATGTCCATCTAAGGGGTGTAGTATAAGACTTCTATCTACATGTAAGGGTTGTAGTATAAGACCTTTATGTCCATCTAAGGCTTGTAGTATACGACTTGTATATACATGTAAGGGTTGTAGTATAAGACCTGTATGTATATCTAAGGGTTGTAATATAAGACCTGTATGTACATCTAAGGGTTGTAGTAGAAGACGTGTATCTACATGTAAGGGTTGTAGTATAAGACCTGTATGTACATCTAAGGGTTGTAGTATAAGACGTGTATGTACATCTAAGGGTTAAAGTATAAGAGCTGTATGTCCCTCTAAGGGTTGTAGTATAAGACCTGTATGTACATCTAAGTGTTGTAGTATAAGACCTGTATGTACATCTAAGGGTTGTAGTATAAGACCTGTATGTACATCTAAGGGTTTTAGTGTAAGACCTGTATAATTTTCCATCTATGAGTCCTAGTATAAGACCTATATGTACATCTAAGGGTTGTATTATAAGACCTCTATGTACATGTAAGAGTTGTAGTATAAGATCTGTATATACATCTAAGGGTTGCAGTATAGGACCTTTATGTTTGTCCATCTAAGTGTTGTAGTATAAGACTTGTATGTCAATCTGTGGCTTGTAGTATAAAACCTGTACGTACATCTAAGGTTTGTAGCATAAGACCAGTTTGTACATCTAAGGGTTGTAGCATAACACCTGTTTGCCCATCTAAGGGTTGTAGTATAAGACCTATATGTTCATCTAAGGGTTGTAGTATTAGACCTGTATGTACATCTTAGGGTTGTAGTATAAGACCTCTATGTACATCTAAACGTTGTTGTATAAGACCTGTATGTACATCTAAGCGTTGTAGTATAAGACCTGTATGTATATCTACGGGTTGTAGTATAAGACCTGTATGTACATGTAAGGGTTGTAGTATAAGACCTGTATATACATGTAAGGTTGTAGTATAAGACTTGAATGATTGTCCATCTAAGGGTTGTAGCATGAGACCTGTATGTACATCTCGGGGTTGTAGTATGGGACTTGTATGTACATCTAAAGGTTGTAGTATGGGACTTGTATGTACATCTAAGGGTTGTAGTATAAGACCTGCATGTACATCTAAGGGTTGTAGTATAAGACCTGTATATGTATCTAAGGGTTGTAGTATAAGACCTGTATGTACATCTAAGGGCTGTAGTATAAGACCTGTATGTATATCTACGGGTTGTAGTATAAGACCTGTATGTATATCTACGGGTTGTAGTATAAGACCTGTATATACATCTAAGGGTTGTAGTATAAGGCCAGTATGTACATCTAAGGCTGGCACCTTAGTCCCAGTTTTTTCTTGACCATCCTCATTACATTTACTATAAGTCACCCAACAGATTGTACCTGTTACCGGGTTGGCTGCACAGCACTCAATTTCCAATGTACGTACCTCGTTCACTACTTCACTCCCAGGATACCTAACAGGACCTCTACCTTTACCCTCACCGGAGGAGCTCTACTGATGCTTCTACACCATGTCCACCCCCTCTTGTCCTGACAGGTTTTACAATGCATGGAGTAGCAGCAGGAGAGGGACATCAGCACCAAGGGACAGGGCAGACAGTGGGTATATCAGTATTGAGTGGCAGAATAGACAGGGGTATATCAGCACGGAGCAGCAGGACAAATAGGGGGGGGTATATTAGCACGGAGTGGCAGGACATACAGGGGGTATATTAGCAACGAGGGGCAGAACAGGCAGGAAATCGGCACCAAGCGACAGGACAAACGGGAGATCAGCAGCAGAGATTTCCTTAAAAGGAGAGTAATCAGAGCCTGAATGCCTTGTTACATCAACCACGAGCACAGATGCAACCAGGAGGCACTTACTACAAAGGAACCCAATCATGGAGTGTAGCGGAAATGACTGCAGAATTTTGAGTTTCAAAAGTATTTCCTCCCCTGCCCCTCTCCCGGGTGTAACTGCAGCTCTGGATGTGACTGGAGTAGAAGACATAATGTTACAGCAGAATAGTGACTGCAGCTCTGGATGTGACTGGAGTATATGACATGTTGTAACACCCGAAAACTGAGTGCTGCTTTGGAAATAACTGTAGGATAAGACATGATATAACAGAAGAATAGTGACTGCAGCTCTGGATGTGACTGGAGGATTAGACCTGATGTAACAGCAGAACAGTGACTGCAGCTCTAAAGGTGACTGGAGGATAAAACATGATGCAACAGAAAAATGGTGACTGCAGCACTGGATGTGACTGGAGGATAAGACAGGATGTGACTGCAGAACTGCATGACGAGCTCCAGGTGATGCAGGATGTAACTGCAGAATAGTGACTGCAGCTCTGGAGGTGACTGGGTTTAACAGCAAAATAGTGACTGCAGCTCTGGATGTGGCTGGAGTATATGACATGATGTAACAGCCGAATACTGAGTGCTGCTCTGGAAATGACTTGAGGATAAGACATGATGTAACAGTAGAATAGTGACTGCAGCTCTGGAGGTGACTAGAGGGTAAGACATGATGTAACAGCAGAATAGTGACTGCAGCTCTGGATGTGGCTGGAGGATAAGACACTATGTAATAATAGAATAGTGACTGAAGCTCTAAAGGTGACTGGAGGATAAAACATGATGTAACAGCAGAATAGTGACTGCAGCTCTGAATATGACTGGAGGATAACACATGATGTAACTGCAAAATAGGAACTGCAGCACTGGATGTGACTGGAGGATAAGACATAATGTAACAGCAGAATAGTGACTGCAGCTCTGGATGTGGCTGGAGGATTAGACACTATGTAATTGTAGAATACTGACTGAAGCTCTGGAGGTGACTGGGTGTAACAGCAGAATAGTGACTGCAGCTCTGGAGGTGACTGGAGTATATGACATGATGTAACAGCCAATTACTGAGTGCTGCTCTGAAAATGACTGTAGGATAAGACATGATGTAACAGTAGAATAGTGACTGCCGCTCTGGAGGTGACTGGAGGGATGTAACAGCAAAATAGTGACTGCAGCACTGGATGTGACTGGAGGATAAGACATGATGTAACAGTAGAATACTGACTGCAGCTCTAAAGCTGACTGGATGATAAGACATGATGTAACAGCAGAATAGAGACTGGAGGTCTGGAGGTGACTGCAGGATAAGGGTGACTACCCACTAGCATTTTTTTTTCTGCTGCAAATTTGCTCCTATTTTTTCTTCCAATTGTCCATGGGACTTTCTAATGTTAAAAACGCAAAGTTGCGTTGCGTTGCGGTTTTGACATTAGGAAGTCCCATTGACAATTGGAAGAAAAAATAGGAGCAAATTCGCAGCAGAAAAAACCCGCTAGTGGGTAGTCACCCTTAGACTGAATGTAACAGATGAATAGTGGCTTCAGCACTGGATGTGACTGGAGGATAACACAAGATGTAATAGCAAAATAGTCACTGCAGCTCTGGATGTGGCTGGAGTATATGACATGATGTAACAGCCGAATACTGAGTGCTGCTCTGGAATTGACTGGAGGATGAGACATGATGTAACAGTAGAATAGTGACTGCAGCTCCGGATGTGACTGGAGAGTAGGACATAATGTAACAGCAGAATAGTGACAGCAGCTCTGGATGTGACTGGAGGATAAGACACGATATAACAGCAGAATAGTGACTGCAGCTCTGGAGGTGAGTGGAGGATGAGACATGATGTAACAGCAGAATAAAGACTGCAGCTCTAAAGGTGAATGGAGGATAAGACATGATGTAACAGCAGAATAAGGACTGCAGCTCTGGATGTGACTGGAGAATAAGACTTTATGTAACAGCAGAATAGTGATTGCAGCTCTAAAGATGAATGGAGGATAAGACATTATGTAACAGCAGAATAGTGACTGCAGCTCTGGATGTGACTGGCTGATAAAGCAGGATGTAACTACAGAATAGTGACTGCAGCTCTGGATGTTGCTGGATGATAAGACATAAGTTAACAGCAGAATAGTGACTGCAGCTCTGGATGTGACTGGAGAATAAGACATGATGTAACACTAGAATAGTGACTGCAGCTCTGGATGTGACTGCAGAACTGTGACTGCAGCTCTGATTATTTGAAGGGATGTAACCTGAATTATTTAAAGGGTCCAGTTGGTGATTAATGTGAGCACTCCAGAGTTGCATGACAGCACGTCCTAAAATCTGCAGCTCCGGAACCCTCACGTTTACAATCTGAGACTTACTGCTCTGTGAGGCTGTATTCACACGGCCTGATATCGCGCTTGTCAACGTGCATTTAATCCGCAGATGCGAGGTATTTTTCATGCAAAAATGCTGTGCATCACTTAAGTGAGATTGCGATCTTCCAGTGTTTGCTTCATTGCTTCACCATGTCGGAGCGTCGGCAAGTGTTTTCCATTGATTTAAGTGGAAACATCACATCGCACTTGCATGCACATCATACGGTGCACAATGTATTTTACTGTCCCACTGAAAACAATTGGCCCGCAAAAAAATAAGACTTGCAGTGATTTTTTTTACCCCGCAGAACCACTCATGTGTAAAAGAAGAATGAAGTTCAGGTTCACTAGAGTTTTGTGTGTTTTCCAATGCACAAAACTCACGTGAGATTTGTTCTCATGTGAATGTACTAATCTACTCTTATTCTGCTGATACATCCTGTCTTATCTTCCAGTCACATCCAGAGCTGCAGTCACTATTCTGCCATTACATCATGACCTATTCTCCAGTCACCTTCTGAGCTGCAGTCTCTATTCTCCTGCTACATCATGTCTTTTCCTCTCATGTTACATCATGTATTTTCTTCCAGTCACCCCCAGAGCTGTAATCACTATTGTACTGTTACATCATGTATTTTCTTCCTGTCACCTCCAGAGCTGCAGTCACTATTCTCCTGTTACATCTCTCATATTCTCCAGTCACCTTCAAAGCTGCAATCATTATTCTGCTATTACATCATGTCTTTTCCTTCAGTCACCTCCAGAGCTGCAATCACTATTCTCCTGTTACATCATGTATATTCCTCCAGTCACCTCCAGAGGTGCAATCACTATTCTCCTGCTACATCATGTCTTTTCTTCCAGTCACCCCCAGAGCTGTAATCACTATTGTACTGTTACATCATGTATTTTCTTCCTGTCACCTCCAGAGCTGCAGTCACTATTCTCCTGTTACATCTCTCATATTCTCCAGTCACCTTCAAAGCTGCAATCATTATTCTGCTATTACATCATGTCTTTTCCTTCAGTCACCTCCAGAGCTGCAATCACTATTCTCCTGTTACATCATGTATATTCCTCCAGTCACCTCCAGAGGTGCAATCACTATTCTCCTGCTACATCATGTCTTTTCTTCCAGTCACCCCCAGAGCTGTAATCACTATTGTACTGTTACATCATGTATTTTCTTCCTGTCACCTCCAGAGCTGCAGTCACTATTCTCCTGTTACATCTCTCATATTCTCCAGTCACCTTCAAAGCTGCAATCACTATTCTGCTATTCCATCATGTCTTTTCCTTCAGTTACCTCCAGAGCTGCAATCACTATTCTCCTGTTACATCATGTATATTCCTCCAGTCACCTCCAGAGGTGCAATCACTATTCTCCTGTTACATCATGTCTTTTCTTCCAGTCACCCCCAGAGCTGTAATCACTATTGTACTGTTACATCATGTATTTTCTTCCTGTCACCTCCAGAGCTGAAGTCACTATTCTCCTGTTACATCTCTCATATTCTCCAGTCACCTTCAAAGCTGCAATCACTATTCTGCTATTACATCATGTCTTTTCCTTCAGTCACCTCCAGAGCTGCAATCACTATTCTCCTGTTACATCATGTATATTCCTCCAGTCACCTCCAGAGGTGCAATCACTATTCTCCTGTTACATCATGTCTTTTCTTCCAGTCACCCACAGAGCTGTAATCACTATTGTACTGTTACATCATGTATTTTCTTCCTCTCACCTTCAGAGCTGCAGTCACTATTCTCCTGTTAAATCTCTCATCATCCAGTCACCTCCAGAGCTGCAATCACCATTCTCTTGTTACATCATGTCTTATCCTCCAGTCACCTCCAGAGCTGCAATCACCATTCTCTTGTTACATCATGTCTTATCCTCCAGTCACCTCCAGAGCTGCAATCACCATTCTCTTGTTACATCATGTCTTATCCTCCAGTTACCTACAGAGCTGCAATCATCATTTTTCCTGTTACATCATGTCTTATTCTGTAGTCACATACAGAGCTGCAGTCCCTATTCTGGTGTTACATCATGTCTTCTCCTCTAGTCACATCCAGAGCCGCAGTAACTACAGATAGTCCCCGACTTGCGAACATTCGATTTACGAACTTCGCAAGATGCGAACAAGCCTGATAGAAGCCTGTCCAGTCAGATCGTGGGACACTGTGCTGTTGCTACCGTAGGCAGCCCAGGGCCTTCTGAAAGGCCCCAAGCTGCCTAGCAACTGTACAGCGTCCCGCGATCTTATCATGGGACACTGTACGGGCCCCCTGAACGTCAGGTGCCGGCTGTTCCTAACAGTCGGCACCTGACAGCGGCATATAAAGTGTTAACAAGTCCGACGAGCGGCGCGGCTCATCGGAACTGCTGCCGCGGGTGTCTGCTGTAAGAACAGCCGGCACCCGACGTTGTATGGAGCGGCATCCACCCGCGATCCCGCTCCATACAAGCATTTGTTCGGACTTGCGAACAAATGGACTTGCGAACAGGCTCCTGGAACGGAACCTGTTCCCAAGTAGGGGGCCATCTGTATTTTGTCAATACATCTGCCCTATGTTCCCCCATGAGAAGGGCTCCCCTTAGTGGTGATAACATGACGCCTGGAGGCCAGAATGCCCCTCTTTCTGTACCCTTCCCAATAAGGACAAACACCTTTTTCTTTGGATAATTTTTTGGCCACAGCAGCCTTTATTAACAACAAACTGTAAATTAATTACCAAAAATTAACGAGGGGGGAGTCCCTAGAGTCACACAATCTGGTGCTACCACACTCAACTAATACACGCTGCCCCACAGCCGTAGACAGGCTCAGGGACAACGCAAGCCTCCCATAGGTGGCTACCACACTTGGGGCTTACAGCCGGCGGAGGGTCTACTGCCCCCCACCACCAGGCCAAGTCCCTGCACCAGATACTACACCAATTACAGAGGAGGGAGTCTTAACGGATAGGACCAAACCCACCCAACTCCCCCCCTACACAATTTCCACCGACTCCAAGGACTCCCCCACCCGACACTGCCATGACAATTGAACCTATAACCAGTCCCCCACCCACCAATACCAAAACGGGCGGGCGGGTGGGCCTCTCCGCTATCTTCTCTCTAAGGTGACCACCCATGAAGCACCCCCTCTTTATATATCCCCCCCTCCCACTAAACTTTCCACCTATCCTGACCCATACACCTATCTTCTAGAACCTTCTAACCCCCACCTCCAATCAACATTAACCCCTTACTGACTACCTGCTATCTGGCCCCACGCGTCATGCCGGGCTTCCTCTTAAAGGGGCCACGACCCCTCCCGCTCCAGCCCATGACTTTCATATTGCAGCTTAGTGAGACTGTAACATGTGAGGATGGCGGAAGGTCAGTTTTCCGTGGAGCTCGGACTGCCCTCCTGTGATGTGGTTCTGAACAGATGGACGCAGCGCTGTCTCTTGTGCATCTACTTTCCATTCGCTCTCTGTGATCCCGGACTACTTCCGTCCTCCATCATTACACTGTAGTGCGGCATCATGCTCTCTAGTCCAATGTCCGATGGTGTGGTGCTTCGTGCAGCAACGATGGCCACGAATAGCGATATCTAGGCAGCACAGCTGAGAGTAAATACTCCGCGGAATCTCCTTATAAAGAGCTGCAGATGGGCAGAGTGTTTATAACTTCCAGGACGATGTATAACTCCAAGTCACTGCAGATATAACCTTGTATGACTGATAATAGTCCTATCTATATGCCAAACTATACCTATGTGATACCGGCTGTACATACATAATTATATACCGGAGACACCCAGATTATAACAACATGGTCTATATCACTATATACAGGACATGTATAATTTATATCAGCTGGACATATATAAAAAGGAGATACCCAGGTTATACCTGCATGCTTTATACCACTATATACAAGATGCATAATATATACCAGCTGTACATATATCATTATATACAGGAGATACCCAGATTATATCAGCATGGTACATAGCACTATATACAGGATGTATAACTTATACTGGCAGTACATATATAATTATATACAAAAAAAAAACATGTTATACCAGCACACTCCATACCACTATATGCAGGATGCATAACTTATACCAGCTCTACATATATAATTATATACAGGAGATAACCAGGTTACACCAGCATACTCCATATTACTATATACAGGAGATGCATAAGTTATACCCACATTACTTATATAATTACATACATGAGATACCCAGGTTGTACCTACATGGTCCATACCACCATGTATGTGAGTTATACAACTTATATGAGCTGTACATACATAATTATATACAGGGGATACTCAGGTTATACCAGCATGCTCCATATCACTATATACAGGGAGATGCATAACTTATACCCCCAAAACATATATAATTATATAAATGAGATACCCAGGTTATGCCAGCATGCTCCATATCACTATATACAGGATGCATTGCTTATACCAGCTGTACATATATAATTATATACCGGAGAAACCTAGGTTATACCAGCATGCTCCAGTTCACTATATACAGGAAATGTTTAACTTATACCCACTTTACATATATGAGATACCCAGGTTATACCAGCATACTCCATATCATTATATACGGGAGTTATATAACATACCAGCTGATCATATATATTTATATATAGAAAATACCTAGGTTATACCAGCATGCTCCATATCACTATATTTAGGAGATGTATAACTTATAACAGCTGTACAAATATAATTATATACATGAAACACCCAAGTTATACCAGCACTGTCAATATGATGATATACAGGAGAGGTATAACTTACATATCTCCTGTATATAATCATATATGTGCAGCTGATGCATATAAGTTGCATATTAGCAGCTGTAGATATATAACAATGTACAGGAGATACCCAGGTTAAACCACCATGCTCCATATCATTACATACAGGAGATGTAGAACCTATACCAGCTGTACATATATAATTATATACAGAAGATACCCAGGGTGTACCAGCATGCTGCATATCATTATATAAAGGAGATGTATAACTTATACCCACTTTACATATATAATTGTATACAGGACATACATAGGTTATACCAGCATGGTCAATATCACTATATACAGGAGATGTATAACTTACATATATCCTGTATATAATTATCTATGTGCAGCTGATGTAAATACGTTATAGCAGCTATAGATATATAGCTATGCGTAGGAGATACCCAGGTTATACCCGCATGGTCCATATCACTGCATACAGGAAGATGTATACTTTATACCACCTGTACATATATAATTATATACAGGGGATATCCAGGTTATACCAGCATGGTGCATATCACTATATACAGGAGATTTATAACTTATACCAGCTGTACATATATAAAAATGTATAGGAGATACCAAGGTTATTTCAGTGTAGTGGGCCAGAGTTAACAGGGCCGCTCCATAAGTATGAATGTGTTTGTCTCATGCAATTGTATTGTCAGTGTCTTAATTGTGTGTGTATTTGATGTGTATTGCACCTCTGCAGCACTGAATGGGTTAACGTCTGGGTTATGTCTGAAAATGTATCTTGTTGTTTGTCACGTGATCATATGATATATATGTGTTTGCAAGGTGAATGCAAGGGAGTCTAAGAGAGAGCCTTTTTAGTGAGTGGGAGAGACTGTGCCTCGTCTTGCGAGGATCGCCAAGATGGAAGAGGCTGACCAATGGCGTAATGTCTGCCCTGGGAGCAAATTACCCAGGCCTCCTCAGTGCTAAAATGGAGAACTAAAAGAGAGTGAGAGGAACTGCCAAGCAGCGCTAAGTATAACGTCTAACTGTGAGTGTGTACCGGTAGAGAGCTGGAGAGAGTAAAGAGAGTTGCCTGGAGCAGAACCCCCCAGATAACTGGGACTGTGGATTCATCTGTCATCCTGTGAATCCTCCCTGTCACACCACTATTTTGTTCGCACCAGTGTCCTGCTGGCTGATGTAAAGTTTGTGAACTGTTGACTGCTTATTCAAGTAAACGAGTTCTACCGACCGTTCCTGGTTTTGCTCAGAAAGTTACTCTTGTGTGTGTGGACTCTTTGTTACAATTTCTGGATTCACCGCAGAGGACGGAACGGTGGCGTCACAAGTGACAAAAAGGACTCAAGGGTAAACTGCGGATCAGGTTTTCCCTGTGAAACTCCCCAGCAGTGGCTTGGTCGGGTCCCATGCTACCCCCAGGGAAGAAGATGGTAGAGCCTCGTGACAAGGCCTCAATGTACCCCGCTATCTCCTCGGCTGTGGGCCTGCTCCTTGGACACAGCACCAGCATGGTCCATATCTCTTTATACAGGAGATGCTTATGTTATGCCAGTGTTTATATTAGGGCTGGTGCAGTCTTTGTGCACATTGATTATTACGCTCTGCTGTCAGGTGTATTATAACTTTTGTACTGAGTGACTAATACTGGAGTGCTTGTGTTGTACCGTAGTCACATTTTGTGTTGTTGTTTGGTCTGACGCCAGGTCCGGGGTGAATTATGACTTCCACACCGTCACTGCGGGCCGTGTTCATCCTCTCATTTTTGAGCAGTTCGTGTCAGATAAATTAGAAGAATGGCGACCGGCCAAGTGGCTGCGGCCGACTGATTGGGGGCGGCATTAGTCGGATTTGGCGGGAGAGGATGTTCTGGTCCGGTTGATAAAGTTTCCCACGACCTCACGGGTCTACAGCGTTCTAATGACAGATGTTCTGCATTTATGTTACATGCGAAGGACGTCGTGCGATATGAATGGGGTAAATAACACGCCGAGGACAAGCCAGCTATTTATAATATCACGCACCGAAAGTAGTCCTTAAAGAGAAAGAGACCTCATTACTGAGTGCAGCTCAGTACATGATAAGTAATGTATGTACACAGTAACTCCACCAGCAGAATAGTGAGTGCAGCTCTGGAGTATAATACAGGATGTAACTCAGCAGCAGTACAGGATAAGTAATGTTTATCTGTGATATTTCCTATCATGCACAGCGTTCATTGCCATTCGTGATGTGAGAAGATTTCACATGCTTTCCATTATTGGGGTCACTTAGAGGCACAGAGGATGATGGGAGTTGGTTTCCTCGTTACTGATTTTCCCACAGTCTTGTCCATTCTTCTGAGAGTTTTCGGAGATGTGGCGTCTGGTGAGATGATGGGCCTTCCCCTCCTCAGGCAGGGACGTGGGGCAGATGTGTCGCTCTCCGACGGAGCTGTGTGGGAATATTTCGCAGCAGTACACAGTAACGAGCTGGGGGCAGATGAAGAGGTCAGCATGGCGAATGAGGGTCATGCAGCTCTTCACAGAGAAATGGTGCAGAAGTTATGTGACTGAAGAAATCAGCAAGCAGTGGTTAGATTACAGCTCCTATCATCTCTGCAGCGTTCTCATTAGATTCCCTTTTTTGACCCCCCAAGTATTCTGTTGTGGCCTCAGGAAAGCTGGGTGACTGTCTGCGTGAGAGCGCCCCCCGCTGATGTTTGTTCCCAGTACTGTCAGAACATTTAATGAGATGCAGCCGCCTTCTACGCCGTGCAAGGGGGTCATTTACTTTTACAGCAGTAATTTAGTGCAGCCACACTTCAGAACATCAGTCACGCAATCAACTAATAAACCGCTTCTCCAGACTCCACTGATGATTTTCCAAGCGTCCTCCATCGTCGCTGAGCCGCCATCCAATCACAGAGGAGGAAATTCCCAAAGGAGACAAATAAAGCATAGAATCCGAGCAACCGTACTTATAAGGCCACTGCCGTCAGCACTGCAGCCAAAGGGTTAAATGGATGAGAATCACCAGAAATCAGCTCAAAATACTAATGAGAAAATATTCACACCCACAAATCCTTCAGACACAGTGACATCATAAGAACAGAGTGACATCATTTACCATGACAAGAGACTGAAAATAAGAAGGGACCCAAAAACTGCAGAGACCTCAACCTCTGCCAAACAGTCACATAATATCATTGGTGTCATCAGCAGAAGGCGGGGCGGTGACTACCTCTGAGACAGCATATACAGGCTGGTTGTCAGCAGTAATAGATGGGGGCAGGGCTGTGACTACCTCTCAGACATGATATACAAGCTGTTTGTCATCAGTAATAGATGGGGGCGGGGCTGTGACTACCTCTCAGACATGATATACAGACTGGGTGTCAGCAGTAATAGATGGGGGCAGGGCTGTGACTACCTCTCAGACATGATATACAAGCTGTTTGTCATCAGTAATAGATGGGGGCGGGGCTGTGACTACCTCTCAGACATGATATACAGACTGGGTGTCAGCAGTAATAGATGGGGGCGGGGCTGTGACTACCTCTCAGACATGACTTACACGCTGGTTGTCAGCAGTAATAGATGGAAGTGGGGCTGTCGCTACCTCTTGGTATTGATGCTACTCCTTTAGGCCTAGTGCCCACTGCCGTGACGGGCTCCGCAAATGAAATTCCGCAGCGGAGACCGTCACAGCACCCCCCCCCCAACCCCCCGAGACCCCATACTCACCTCCGGATCGCCCACAGCGTCATAATCATATGGCACACCCACAGCGTCACATGATGCAGGCGTCGGTGGGCGGAGAAGCGTTTTCACACTATCTTCCGCTGTGCTACAGCGGAAGATAGCATGATCGATGGCTTCCGTTGACTGCAATGGAAGCCATCCGTGCGTACGCCCGTGGCAAATAGAGCATGCAGCGGGTGATTATGGGTGCTTTCACAGGGCGGAATTCCACGGTGGAATTCCGCACTGTGAGCATTGCGCTATTAGGTTCAATAGAACCGAATAGCTGCGGGGCAACGCCGCGGATTTCCGCCACGTGACACGTGTCAGAAATCCGCCCATGGGAATTAGGCCTTAGAGTATTCGCCTCTCCTTGTGCACATGGTGATGATATGTGATATCTTACAGGCACTGACTGCCATCTGCTGGTGACAAGTTTCTTATATTATAATGAAGCTATAGATATACAGTGTTTCCCCAAAAATAAGACAGTGTCTTATATTAATTTTTGCTCCAGAATATTTTATTTTTACATGTATAGCTACTTGGACACAATTTGAAAATCATGATAGGGCTTATTTTCAGGGTAAAAGGGTAATTTGAACAACTGGGTAAATGGCGCAATTATCTGTGCAGATAAAGGCTGTAGAGAGCAGTGAGATCCTGACTTCTCATTTATTCGACGTTTCTGCTCTTCACCTCCTCAGAACGCCGGGATGGGGATGAGCTCGCCCAGATTGTGACTGCAGTTACACTCTCATGGATATCTCTACATTCGGAGGATTCCGTGTCATCACCAGTTAACGGACCGCGCAAAGCAGAATCGGGTATGAGAGTGGTTGGGTAAGCCGGCGGGGTCACCATTACTACTGGGGCCACTGTGGGGGTCAGCATTATTACTGGGCGGTATAATGTAGGGAAAAACAGGTCAGCGTAGGGGAGGACAGCACATTGTGGGGACGATGCGTGGGGGAGTGCAGAGGTGAACAGCGTGGAGGAGGACAGTTCAGAGGAGAGCGTCACAGAAGATGGCGCGAATGAGAATGGCACAGAGGAAGATAGCGCTGACGTGGAAGCCGCAGTGGAGAACGGCACGGAGGACAGCACAGAAGACAACAGGGTGGAGGACGAAAGTGCAAGGACAACAGTGCTTGGGACGACAGTGCAGGGAACTAGAGTATAGGGAAAGATAGCGCAGAGGAGAGCGCCAGGGTAGAAAGCGCAGAACAGGGCAATTCCATGAAGGACAGCACGGAAGAATACAGCACAGAATAGGACAGTGTAAATAAGGATAATGTAGAGGAAGACAGCAAGGAGGAGGACAGCACGGAGAAGGAGAGCGTGGAGGAGGACAGCTTGAAGGAGGATAGCACTGAGAAGAGTGTCATGGAGGACAGGGCAGAGAAAAACAGCGCAGAGAAGGACAGCGCGGAGCGGGACAATGCAGAGGAGGGCAACACAAAGAAGAACAGCGTAGGGGAGGACAGCGCAGAGATGGACAGCACAGAGTTGGGCAGCATGGAGATAAACAGCGCGCAGGACGACAGCGCATATGAGAATAGTGTGGAGAAGAGCGTCATGAAGGACAGCTCCATGGAGGAGGACGTCGCAAAGGAGGACGGCACGTAAAGGACAGTGTGGAGGATGACAGTGTGGAGTAGCGCGGAGGAGGAAAGCCATAAGGGGAATATCACAAGGAAGGATAGCGCAGAGAAGGAAAGTGCAGAGGGTGACAGCACGGAGAAGGACAGCGCACGGGAGCACAGCATA
Source organism: Eleutherodactylus coqui (assembly GCF_035609145.1). NCBI lineage: Eukaryota > Metazoa > Chordata > Amphibia > Anura > Eleutherodactylidae > Eleutherodactylus > Eleutherodactylus coqui. The sequence goes on along the minus strand of NC_089838.1, from coordinate 46,026,380 downwards.
GGGAAGAACTGCGCAGGGGAGCACAGTGCAGAGGAGGGAAGCGCCAAAGAGGACATTGCGCAGGAGGATAAAGCGGGGGAGGGCAGTGCGAAAGAGCACAGAGCAAAAAAGAACAGTGTGAAGGAGGGCTGTGCAAAGAAGCACAGAGTGAAGGAGGATGGTCGAAGGAGCACAGAACAGAAGATAACAGCGCGGACGACGACAGCGTGAAGAAGAATAGCACGAGGGAGGACTACGTAGAGGAGGACAGTGCAGGAAAGTACATGGCAGCGCGAATAAGGACCGCATGAAGAAGAGCATTACTGAAGGACAGTGCAGAAAAGGAGGACAGCGCAAACAAGGATAGCATGGAGGGGGAATGCGCAGGGGAGGACAGCACTGAGGAGGACAAGGCAGCACGGAGGAGAGGACAGTATGGAGGATGGTGAGAAGGAGGACATTGCGGAGAAGGATGGTGAGAAGGAGGACATTGCGAAGGAAAATGGCACGGAGGAGCACAGTGCAGAGGAGGACAGCATGGAGAAGGATGCACAGTGTGGAGACGGTCGCGCTGAGGGCGACAGTGTTGAGGAGAGCATGCTGGAGGACAGCGCAAAAGAAGGACAGCAGGGAGGAGGACAGCGCAAACGAAGGACAGCACGGAGGAGGACAGCGCAAACGAAGGACAGCACGGAGGAGGACAGCGCAAACGAAGGACAGCACGGAGGAGGACAGCGCAAACGAAGGACAGCACGCAGGAGGACAGCGCAAACGAAGGACAGCAGGGAGAAGGACAGCGCAAACGAAGGACAGCACGGAGGAGGACAGCGCAAACGAAGGACAGCAGGGAGGAGGACAGCGCAAACGAAGGACAGCAGGGAGGAGGACAGCGCAAACGAAGGACAGCAGGGAGGAGGACAGCGCAAACGAAGGACAGCAGGGAGGAGGACAGCGCAAACGAAGGACAGCAGGGAGGAGGACAGCGCAAACGAAGGACAGCAGGGAGGAGGACAGCGCAAACGAAGGACAGCAGGGAGGAGGACAGCGCAAAACGAAGGACAGCAGGGAGGAGGACAGCGCAAACGAAGGACAGCAGGGAGGAGGACAGCGCAAACGAAGGACAGCAGGGAGGAGGACAGCGCAAACGAAGGACAGCAGGGAGGAGGACAGCGCAAACGAAGGACAGCAGGGAGGAGGACAGCGCAAACGAAGGACAGCAGGGAGGAGGACAGCGCAAACGAAGGACAGCAGGGAGGAGGACAGCGCAAACGAAGGACAGCAGGGAGGAGGACAGCGCAAACGAAGGACAGCAGGGAGGAGGACTGCGCAAACGAAGGACAGCAGGGAGGAGGACTGCGCAAACGAAGGACAGCAGGGAGGAGGACTGCGCAAACGAAGGACAGCAGGGAGGTGGACTGCGCAAACGAAGGACAGCAGGGAGGTGGACTGCGCAAACGAAGGACAGCAGGGAGGAGGACTGCGCAAACGAAGGACAGCAGGGAGGAGGACAGCGCAAACGAAGGACAGCAGGGAGGAGGACAGCGCAAACGAAGGACAGCAGAGAGGAGGACAGCGCAAACGAAGGACAGCAGGGAGGAGGACAGCGCAAACGAAGGACAGCAGGGAGGAGGACAGCGCAAACGAAGGACAGCAGGGAGGAGGACTGCGCAAACGAAGGACAGCAGGGAGGAGGACTGCGCAAACGAAGGACAGCAGGGAGGAGGACTGCGCAAACGAAGGACAGCAGGGAGGAGGACTGCGCAAACGAAGGACAGCAGGGAGGTGGACTGCGCAAACGAAGGACAGCAGGGAGGTGGACTGCGCAAACGAAGGACAGCAGGGAGGAGGACTGCGCAAACGAAGGACAGCAGGGAGGAGGACTGCGCAAATGAAGGACAGCAGGGAGGAGGACTGCGCAAACGAAGGACAGCAGGGAGGAGGACTGCGCAAACGAAGGACAGCAGGGAGGAGGACTGCGCAAACGAAGGACAGCAGGGAGGAGGACTGCGCAAACGAAGGACAGCAGGGAGGAGGACTGCGCAAAGGAAGGACAGCAGGGAGGAGGACTGCGCAAAGGAAGGACAGCAGGGAGGAGGACAGCGCAAACGAAGGACAGCAGGGCAGAGGACAGCGCAAACAAGGAAAGCTGGGTGGAGGACAGCGCAAACAAGGACAACACGGAGGAGGACTGCGCAAACAAGGACAGCAGGGAGGAGGACTGCGGAAACAAGGGCAGCAGGGAGGAGGACAGCGCAAACGAAGGACAGCAGGGAGGAGGACAGCGCAAACGAAGGACAGCAGAGAGGAGGACAGCGCAAACGAAGGACAGCAGGGAGGAGGACAGCGCAAACGAAGGACAGCAGGGAGGAGGACAGCGCAAACGAAGGACAGCAGGGAGGTGGACTGCGCAAACGAAGGACAGCAGGGAGGTGGACTGCGCAAACGAAGGACAGCAGGGAGGAGGACTGCGCAAACGAAGGACAGCAGGGAGGAGGACTGCGCAAAGGAAGGACAGCAGGGAGGAGGACTGCGCAAAGGAAGGAGAGCAGGGCGGAGGACAGCGCAAACAAGGAAAGCAGGGAGGAGGACAGCGCAAACAAGGACAACACGGAGGAGGACTGCGCAAACAATGACAGCAGGGAGGAGGACTGCGCAAACAAGGACAGCAGGGAAGAGGACTGCGCAAACAAGGACAGCAGGGAAGAGGACTGCGCAAACAAGGACAGCAGGGAGGAGGACTGCGCAAACAAGGACAGCAGGGAGGAGGACTGCGCAAACAAGGACAGCAGGGAGGAGGACTGCGCAAACAAGGACAGCAGGGAGGAGAACTGCGTAAACAAGGACAGCAGGGAAGAGGACTGCGCAAACAAGGACAGAAGGGAAGAGGACTGCGCAAACAAGGACAGCAGGGAGGAGGACTGCGCAAACAAGGACAGCAGGGAGGAGGACTGCGCAAACAAGGACAGCAGGGACTGAATATCATGCGCTATAATATCATGTATTTTGTTGGCCATTAAAAGGTATCATATCTACAAGATTACTTGGTTTCTCTCACTGAGAACAATCACACTTTCCCCTGAATAAAATATTGTCCTATACACGAAGGCTTAGAGGATCTGTGAATCTTGGCCTACCACTTCTAGGCTCAGAGGATCCACAATCTTGTCCTTACCTCCATAAACCTGTTACAGGGAAAAATAAATAAAAAAGGAAAAAATAAAATAAAAATGGGGGATATAGTCCCTTCCCCAGGAGGGTGGCGTAGTACTCTTCAGTGCTGATGGTAAAGTCGTGAGAAGGAGGACTTCAGGAGTCAGGTTGAACAATAAAACCTTAAAACAGGTTAAGGACAGTGCTAAGAAGGATAGCGTGGAGTAGAGCGTCATGGAGGACGGCATGAAGGAAGACGGCGCGAAGGAGGGTGGTACAGAAGAGGACAACAATGTGGAGGAGGAAAGCATGGAGTAGGGCAGTGCAACGGAGGGCAGCACGGAGGATAGCACAGAGGAGGGTAGCGCAAAGAAGGATAATGCGGAGAACAGCGCAGAGGACAGCACGAAGGACATCCTGTGGAGGATGACAGCATGGAGGTTGACAGTGCATAGGAGGACAGCACTGGGGAGGAGGTCTTCTGTGCCCTGGACATTCAGACCAGTTACTTGGCTAATGTGATGTTCGGGAGGTAGTGACGGCGGTTGGTGGGCCGGAAAGATGGGACAGTTGTCGTGAAGAGAGTTTGTGTGAGAGCGACATATGATGGAAAGGGGGGTGTCGTCTCTTGTTTACAATACCCTTTAGGTGTAGGATTAAATCTTGGGGTGTCATAAACACTAATTAGAGTCCTCCAGCTGGAGGCTGAGGAGCAGGCTGGATGGTTGACTATCTTTAGGTGCAGAATCCTCTGCTATATGCTGTCGTCCCCCTCATCCCTACTGTCTCCATCAACTGAACACTACGTGTAACCGTGGTTCTGTTCCTGTTCCCCCTGCCTTGTAAGCCCTGCGAAATATGTTGGCACTATATAAATAAAGACTATTATTATTTTGGCGTTGCTTGTGATATATAGATCTACACATATATAAATGGCGCTCATTCACCACAGGAGCTGACAATCTAAATCCGATCACATGGGCAGCCGTCTCTTCCAGTCAGCAGATGAGTCCGGATCCCAATGATATCACCTCATGCCAGTCAGCAGCTGAAAGCTCTCAGACACCCAGCTTCCCCTCCCATCAATGGGGTTGGGGAGGAGCAAGTTCACCAAAGGTCATTCACCATTGGTCTGTGAGAAAAGGTGATCCAGAAAGACCCCCCTCACACCCATCCTCCTGTTGGGTTTGAAGTCAGTCACTCAGGTAAGAAAGTGCAAAACTTTCGAGTTGGCTTCTTATTATGGTGTCAGTCCTCACTGTAGTTCTGGTGTTCCATTTGTGGAGGATGAGCTGAAGGATTATGTGGCTTAGCAGCTGTAGCCTCCATGTAAGACCTGCAGCACTGCTTTGTAGGACTTAAAGAGGTATGTTATAAAGTGATGACATAGTGTTTGGATATGATCCTACAGTCTTCAGATTGAAGGGGCAGCGGTGCAGAGTAGACGCAGTGTCACACCAATGCCGCAGCCCTTCAACATCAGTATTAGCTATTCAATATCTCTGCTTGCTGTCACCAAATGAAAATGTTAATTGGTTCCCTATAGAGGCTAAAACATCTCCTGAACAAGTTCTGCGTGCACAGGTGAGGGTTTGTTACAATGTATCAGTTCAGGACAGGAGGGAAGATTGTCTGTACCGTTACATTTTGTAACAAACCACTTTTACCTTCTGCCTGTACAGAGTAGGTTGTGTGCTCGCTGTTATAAGCCTGGCAGTGTCTGCCTGCATTGTGTCTTTTATTCCACCGTCTGGGGATTTGTGTTTGAGGGTCATATTATGGACTGATATATAATGTAGTGCACTCGCCACGGATGGATTTCTTCTAGTTCACTAAGGGGGGTGCTGCGCTGATGATATAAGAATATAAGAGGGAATGGAGGCGGGCGGCTGGAACGATCACCATTCCCTGAGCTGTGGTTGCTCCCAGGCTCATGTAGCAGCCATCATGGCTGGGATGACTGTCAGGCGCCCAATAATCGTCACATATAAAAGGGGCTCAATGTGTGCAACAAATGTATCGAGGCGCAAGTGATCCATCAGTCATATCTGTCGCCGCCTCCGTGAGAAGGACTGAAAAGGTCTTTAAATCTGCGATTCAGGCACAAGCCTGATGATACATGACTGCCGGATGATACATGTGCTCCGCGGTAATGGTGTCGGCTGTCCTCTATGAGCCGATGGACAGATACATACATGGCTATTGGCTAGCTGCTGTTTGGGGGTCATTCTGATCAGTGAATATTTCTATTTTTTGCAGCAGATACAGAACACACAACACAATTACTGTGATAAATGGCCGCGGCTCATCGCTCCGCCGCTATCATCCGGTGGGAGCCGCTTTGACTTCTGCCGGGCACTCGGTGACTTAGATAAGCGAATGTAATCTGTGCAGTAAATTGGCTGTAATTTCTAGAAGATTCTGCGATGAATGTTCCCCCTCGAGAAAATGACACATAATGCAACGTACGTAATTGGAGCGCGCAGAAGAGTGACCTTCACCTGAACACCGGCCGTCCCTAGATTTCATTAACACCTGGGAGACGGTGCGAGCGCATCCCATCAGCCGGATTTATTACATGCTATTAGAACAGACGAATCAGCGCATGAGAGGGCGGTCGGACAGCGTGTGTTATGGTTCACGCATCCGGGGCTGCTGTTCACATGTATGATAGCTGCTGGTTATGAGTCTATGCCAAGTGCAGGAAAGGAGCGTGTGACTGGATCAAGTCACCAACTGCACTACGGGTAGGGAGCACTAACGAAGACTGAGCTTCTGAGCTCCAGATACAGTGCTCAGTTATTGCCATAGATCAACCTGGGCACCAATCAATACACACAGTGCCATATTGTACCCACATAGAGCCAACAAACCCAATACAGTGTAACGAGGCCCACCTTGTGCCAAACTGTGCCCATGTAGAGCCATATAGGTTCTAGCTAGTTCAAAGCTGTGCCAAGAGTGCTATACTTCGTCCACATAGTACCATAACATGTCCATATACAGCCATATAGTACACAGAATCAAATGTTACTTACGTAGAGGTATATAGTGCCCATAAAGTACCTTGCTGTGCAACAGCGCTAATAAGTAGTTGGTGCCATATTGTGCCCACAGTGAACCCCTTTAGTGCCTATGTAGCATCTAACAATGCCATACTTTGTTCGCACAGTAATACAATTCCCATCTAGTGCCGCAAGATGCCGATATACAGCCATACAGTACCCAGATAGAAGCAAATGTTGCCTACAGTCATATAGGTTCCACATAGTACAGCAGTGCCCTGAATGCTTTTCAGCACTCTGTGCCATATAGTCCCATACTGCCTATAGTTTACCCACAAAGTAATAGTCCCCATATAGTGCCATAATATGACTGTATATACATGTTGCCAAAAAACTGACACAAATTTTGCTTCTCACAGTTTGCTCAATTGTTTTTGCCGCTGTTAGTCGGCTGTTTCTATGGTTACTGGAGTATAATTATAAAGAAGTTTTTATACTTTTATTGACATCCATCAACTTGGGGCCAAGACTGGATATTGGCTTCCGGGCCAAATCCTGCTGGTGGCGGTCTGTTCCTCCTAATCCGTGCCGGCAGTTTATCACAATTACTGTGTTTTTTGTTTGTCCGCCACTTTTTGAGGACTCACTACGAGGGCAGAGGGGTGAGGTTCCTTTTCGTGCCTCGTAGTGATCCCTCTGCCTTGTGACTTGAGGGGCCATCATGCTGAAGAAGGTATTGTTCAGCAGCAGGTTGTTCCCAGATGGTTTCATCAGAGGAAATTTGTGTCTACAAACTTTTGTCCACAACTCTGCACCACACAATATCCAGATGGCAGAGGCGTAACTATAGGGGATGCGGTTGCACCTGGGCCCAGGAGCCTTAGGGGGCCCATAAGGCCTCTCTTCTCCATATAGGCAGGCCGGTACTAGGAATAAAGCATTATAGTTGGGGACCCTGTCACAGGTTTTGCTTTGGCGCCCTGAATCCTCAAGTTACGGCTCTGCCAGATGGTGTCCAACTCTGCCTATGTAGAGCCATATAGTGCCCAGAAAGCCCCGTTACCCCCTAGATCTGTACAGTGCTTACAGACAGCTAGTTCCTATATAGTGCATACCGCTGCCCATAGAGCGCCATACAGTGCCCAGAGCTCAATACTTTACCACTATGTTGGATCTTTGTAAGCATGGGGTCAAGGTATTAAAGTGGCGGTTCTCTCTTACTGAATGGTGCCCAAATAGTGCCAGTCAAGCTTGGATGGCAGAAGGGTCCCCCGAGTCCAGGACTGGTCAGGTGGTCACTTAGGATGCTGATCATGTGTGATGCTGTGTCACCGGAGGCCCTAAAAGTGGCTCCCCTCTTGGCCTATAAAAGGCTCTCGGAGGCTCCTGGGGTGCAGTGACCTCTTCTTCCGCTTGTGTAGAGCTTGATAAAGTAGTCTTCATGGAAGAATTGTAGCCAAAAAACTAACATAGAAACAAGGCTAGGAGACTCAACTGTGGCCGAAAACCTAGGAACTGGGGTGTAGAAGAATGGCAGCAAGCGTTCTGGGCTGAGCAGTCACAATGTGAAATATTTGGTTTAACAGAAGGCAGTTTGTGTAGTAACGGGCTGGAGAGCGGTGCAATGAATGTCTGCAGGCAGCAGTGAAGTATGGCGGAGGGCGGTACAATGAGTGTCTGCAGGCAGCAGTGAATCACGGTGGAGAGAGGTACAATAATAAGCATCTGCAGGCAGCAGTGAGGCATGGGGGACAGTGGTACAATAATGAGTGTCTGCAGGCAGCAGTGACGCATGGTGGAGAGAGCGGTGCAATGAGTCTCTGCAGGCAACAGTGATTCCTGGTGGAGAGCGGTACAATAATGAGTGTCTGCAGGCAGCATTGAAGCATGGTGGTGAGCGATACAAAGAGTGTCTGCAGGCAATCACGGTGGAGATTAGTGCTTATGTGGCCCTACAGACCCCTGATCTCATCATCATCCAGTCTGGATTTCATGAAGAGACAGAAGGATTGGAGCGAGCCGACATTCACAGAAGATCTGAGCTTGGCTCTCCAAGAAGTCTGGACTCTCCCCGCCGAGTGCCTTCAAAAACTGTGTGCAAGAGTACCGAGACCTGATGAAGGTGAAGAGCATCACACCAGATACTGATGGGTTTACGTTTCTTTTTCTTTAGTCTTGGTTTATTTCCGTCAATTAACCAAATACAATTAACCCTTCTATTTCTGGAAGCACTCGTATTCTGCAGCAGTTTTTGACACCTGCCTAGAACTTTCGCACAGTCCTGTATACATGTGTTCTGTATGTTGTGTGTAACCCTGAGTCTATAATCCGTGCCCTGACAATTGCGTGTTGCTGTGCCGGGGTGCATGCTGCCCAGTTGCTAGCCATAGTTTTTTGTGACCCGGTCTGCGCACTTGCAGAAGAGCGGCGATTTTTTTTATTTTTTTGTCTTGATATACAGAAGAGGACGATGCAGCAACGTTTATTATAAACACAGGAGAAAACACAGAGTCAGCATGAACATTTGCATCGCCATCAAATCCGCAAACAACAAAAACAATATACAAAATATCAGCAGGGAACCAATAGAAAATGGGAAGATGGCGCTAGCAGCGCTCGGCGTGCTCCGTCTGGCACGGAGACATCAGTCTGTCCTTCAGCTGCAGCAGGTAAGATATAATGTAGCTGCTGGCCGCAGCGCGCTTCATCATGCCACTCTGTTCTCGTTTTCCAAAGCGAAGTCCAAAAGGGTTAAAGTTAAATTTACTTCTGGTGAAGCGCAAGCGGCACGAGATCCGCCCGTCAGCGCCGTCCTCCTGGATGAAGTAACAGACATTAGGGTGACCTGCTAACGTTGCGTCATCGGTGCTGCGGATCAGCTGATAGGACGTCCTCTTGATTGGAATCTCCTTGTTTGCGTGATCGCCATCTGTAATACGAGAAATAACGGATAAATATGTGATAATATAACCTTTTGTATAGCGCCAACTTATTCCGCAGCGCTTAGCATGGGGGGAGACTCTTCAGCTGATTCGACTAAATACAGGATATAGTTGCTGATGCTACTACGGTATGTATACTGTACATTAATGAGAGCACCGTATGGCGGCATTACTCGCATACTTTTGCTTGTTAGACTGTGAATGCAGATGGCGTGTCTTTGATGGGACTTGGATCTGACCGCACAGAAAAACCCTCAAGAATTGCATTAAAAAAACGCTTTATTCCTCAGTCATGTGACCCGTCTCTGCTTGAGAAGGATGAAGAAAGCGGAAATGTTGCATGATGGAGGAGTAAAGCTGATGCACCCAGGATGCCGTCCTTGAGGGGTTTTCTGGCTAATCTTTCTCCTATGGTTTCACAGTTGTACTGACCGCCATCTTTTCCCATAAACATTCTCTAGGGAGCGCTGCTTGCCGTTTTTTAGATTTCAGTCTGACCCTACGTCACCCTCTCCCCCCACACATGTCCATATTGTAATGTGGCAGGCTGACCGCCCGAAATCCTGGGTGATGAGTTACCTGAGAGCTCCTCCAGTCCTGCCATTCCTTCATTCCCAAAACATCCATCGCAACTCAGCGCCAGCGTGACGACCACAAAAACGAGGAACCTGCTCATGTCCTGACCCTGTGGATACAGAAGGGGGATACGGCATAATACAACCTGGAGAATAACACTGGGAAAGCTGGGTGACGGCGGACGTGATGCAAGTGTGCAATCATACACTGCGATCAACTCTCACTAGAAAAGATTTTACCTTTGGGTCTGTTCACATGTGGTCACCGTGATTTACATGATAATCGGCGCAAAAATTATATGGCTGCAACATGTGAATAGGACAGATGTTAATCCCCGCCTCTGTTTGCTTGGAAACTCCCACACCTGCATGGTAATGCCCCATATTATGCAGATGACTACACACCCCCTCCTCTTTCTGGTTTTGTTTGCTGGGTGAGTACTAGACAGATTTACCATTCAGGACCTGGGAGAGCTGGGTAGCTCCAGTGGGTTTCATGGGTTGTTGCCTCTGATGTGACTTCAGCCGCCCCCCCCCCCCCCCCCCCCCGCCTTGCTGTAAGCTCTTAACTCTTAAGTCCCACTTCACAATGGCGGCATTGTCCGCACTCTCCCCCATACACACTCAGCGCTAATTACTCCCCGTCCTGGGATTGTTCCCATTGTCGAGGTGCAAAGTGTCGCCTCCGGTTCTCACTTGCACCTTTCTTGCTAATTACTACCCCCTATTATTCACCAAGACAATGACGCAAGATTCTCCTGAAATCACCCTGGGACGGATCGAACTCGGGGATGTCACACGGATGCTGGCAGCACAATGGTTAATGTAAATCCAGAATATTAATGATTCACTATGAATAAACTCGCACTGCGATCTGGAAGCGCGGCGAACGATCCGCTGAGAAGATAGACATGTCACTAGATATGCCGTAGATGGACGTTGTAAAAATACGTATAGTGCGCGCTGTAAAGTCCTGCACCGAGGAGCTCACAATCTAAAGAGCGAGGAGATGATCGGGCAGGAAATAACTTCTGCATCTGATTTGTGTGTAGAAGGGCTCATTCACACGGGCGCGTTCAGTTCGGATCCGTGAAATATCCAGTGTCTTCACGGACTAAAACTATGCATATTTACTGCGTTGTGGTTTTTAGGGCTTTTGCTTGCGCGTGGTTATTAAGTTTTTCGCACTTGCAAAAAAACACAAGACGGCGCCATTGACTGTGTAAACGTGTATCATGCGTGTACTCTGCGTGTCTTTGCATTCGCAGAGACTTTAATGGGCCATTTCCATCTGTAATATGGAAAATGCTAAGTCGGGCTGCAATTATTTTTTTTTTTCATGTGCGTAGACTAACATCCGACCACCCTTCAATGAGGTTTGTATCACTCATGTGAAGAGTATGCGCAGAGCGTAAATCCGTCCCTGTGAATGAGCCCCGAAGGCAGGCGGTGACTTATTTCACTTCTGTTTACAATCAACTGTAGCAACAATAACAAGAAGTGACAATGTAGCAACAACAATGTAACTTCTCAGCACATGTAGCCCTGCTGGCTTCCCCATATACAACGGGGGGGGGGGGGGGGGGGGGGGGGGGTCTTGTAATAAGCCCCCCTCCCCTGGATTTAATAACTCTAATAACCAGATTCTGCATTCTCCAGGAAGGGGACTATGAAGAGGTGATTTCCAAGGTGATTTCTACCCGTTTGTCAGGTAAATTGAGGCGAGAGCGGCTCCGCACTCTTCCCGATGCATCCTGTATCGTTAGAGCCAAAATCACTCAAACGACCACGAAACCTTCCAAAATCACGAGTTATTCCAATCTGTTCAAAGTTGCTGCAGAAATCCCGATTCTGTGGGAAATGTCTGTCAGATTGAAATCACTTTGAAAATCATCTCTTTAGTTCCCCTTGATGAGGGGCGCCGGTGGTTGTGGGTAATGATGCCCCTGTGGTGCCGCTCACCTGTGCGCTGTGATGCTCCTGGCTTCAGACCTGCTCTGCTCGCTCGTCCTGCTCTGTCGCCGCCGCCAGATCTTTGCAGCTTTTATGTTCTTTTCACTTTCATGAATCATTTGCTTAATAACAATTACTGGAAAACTCCCAATATAACAAGACAATACAGAGGGGGAGGGGTGTCTGCAGCGCCACCTGCTGCCCACCCTGCACAGCACTCTACACATCGCACCCCTTATTCTGCACCCCAAATCTTACACATCACAGCACACAATGCACCACACATGATGTACATTACACACCGCACCTTACAGATTACTCCACAAATCACACAAGGCACCCCTCATCCTGCACCCCAAACTTTATACATCACACCCCACACTATGCACATCACAACACATGAATTAGACACTGCACCTTACACATCACTGCACGCAATGCACCCTACACCTCACACCCCAACCTTACACATCACAGCTTACACCTCACAGCTTACACATCACACCCCAAACCTTACACATCACACCCTACGCTGTATTCCTCATCCTGCACCCCACAGCTTACACATCACTCCATGCAATGCACCCCTCATCCTGCATGACACCCCACACATGATGCATAATATACCCTATACGTTACATCCTGCACAATGAGCTCCTATAGTAGCTACAGTCCAACATACATATTACTCCTATAGTCACACTGCGCGCAGAGGCATGCAGCGCCCATCTAGTGCCGTTCTGTGGCCTCAGAGTGCCACCTTTACCTTCAGCTGAGTTCCCCCTCCACTGTCTTGTCCAGTAGGGTTGTGCTGCCCTCCGCTGGTATCGGCTGGTATTACTGAGGTCCTCCACATTAACATTGTTCACAGCTGCTATTTCATCCACAACCCCGATGACCGCAGGGAACGTCAGCAGAAAATGACTGGTTGCAGAAATCTAGTTTTATACATTTGCTTTTTAGTTACATTTTCGATGTTCCTATGTATGATTAATAATAATTCCAACCACTAGAATAATTCCAACCACTAGGACTAATAATGTGACACAGGTCACCTCCTCCCCTCCCTGCATACCTACCAATAAGCCTAATAATAGTCTGACACTTCCTGTTGTGTAGAGAAAGCTTTTCCTCCATCAGATTACACTGAGAAGTGACACCCGTATATAGATGACACAGGATCTACCATTCACATAGATGTCACAGCTCACCTCCTCACCTCCCTGCACATGTTAGAGTTTGCCCACAACACACTCCCATAAGTCAATAAGTCCCTTTCTGGCCAATGAGGCTGCTGTACAGAACGGGAAGGGTCGGACTATCATTAGTGGCGGTCTCTGCTGGAGACCTCATCGGTGCAGTGGGGATCAGGTGAGGGAAAGAAGACTTTTTACCCCCCCCCCCCCCCCCAGCTCTAAACTTCTCTTTCGCCCCTTTAGGTTGTTCTGCATACCTGATCACGTCTACATTTGAGAGGACAAGGCAGCCATCTTTGTTCGCCTGGGCAGCTGCAGCACGAACTTATTAATGACAACCTTCAACTTTTCACTGAATGGAATAAGTTAGCGCTGCAGCGACTATTTTCAGGGGCCGCGATTGGATCGGCGTGGCTGCCAAAATAATTAAGCTTTCAAATACAAAAGAAAAAGTTGGTTTTTTGGATAGAAGCCTGAAAATGAGTGTGAGGAGCGAATATTAATGGTGATGACACAACCAAGATGGCAGCTGGGATGTGTGTGGCCCCGCTGTCTGTTGTGCGCAGATAACGCGGATTGTCACAGGGAGCCGCGGTTATCTTAAAAGCCATTCTTCCCCGACATCACGTCAAAATGAGCAAAAGTCTCCCCGCAGCAATTTTGTGTCAGTGTTCGTCACACAGCGAGCGGAAACGCAAATCTGTCACGTAAAGAGCACCTCCCCCGATAATCCGCCATCAGAGGAGATCTGCTGATGTCAGTTGTCAAGTTATCAAAGACTCTGCTGTGCTTCTGTCTGGTTGTCACCCAGCTTTCCCAATCGGGCTGCTCTACAGTAGAGGTTGTCAAATCCCCTCTACTGAGGCCCCAGCTCTTTCCAAGTCCCCGTGTCCGGTGAAGGGGTCGGTATCAGGGGTCACCCAGCTCTCCCAGGGACAGATAACACTTCCTCCGGCAGATCTTAGCGCCGTGCGTTTTTGTGGCTTCCGGGATTTATTTTTGTGTTCTTTTTAGAAGCTTTTAAAGAGTGAAATAATTGTGTCTATTAAGTGTCATTACATGGAGCTCCTCGCCGGGTATTACCGCGCTCATATTCCGCTAAGCATCATTTACTTGTCACTTCAGTAAAGTATCAATCGCTGTTTATAAGGGGGATTAATCCCATCATGAAGCTCGTAGCATCAGAACTTGTACAAAACCAGAAAGTAAGAACGCCAAATATTACACATGACTATCCTGTCGCACACAATGTAACACTCCCATCATCCTAGACCCCAGGAGCTCCCAATCAACTTTTGTCAACAGCAATGGGTGGGATTCTTTCAACAGCACAAATCTTCTGTCCTGATAGTTTGTTACCATGTATCAGTCTACAGTGCAGAAAGAGAAGATCAGAAGATGTAGAATGGTTACAGTGTAACCACCCCTAAGCTGTGAGAAGTGTTAGGGTGAATGCCCCCTGATTGATATTTACTGCAAAATCCGTGTCAGGTGTCCCCACCGCGTATCTGCAGCAAATAGCGCCCCTAGCATGCTATGGAAAAACTGATTCTTCCTGCACATTTGTGGAAACCAATTTCTGCAACTGGTTTCTGCAATCGGAGGAAAAATCGCAACACCCTCTATTTTTGTGCGGATTGTACACCGACTGCTTCTATTGAAGTAAATGAAAGCCGTCTGGTCCGTGCCCTTCCGCAATCAGATTGCGGAAAGGTCGTGGATTCCGCGTCATTGCTAGGTGATGACGCGGGAAAGCGAGGAGTATTTTTTTAAAAAAAACAAACAAAAAAACTGTACTGCGCCTGCCCGATGCCGTACAGATGAAGAGAAAGACCAGGTAAGTGGGGTCGCCGCTGCTGCCAGGGCCGGATTCCGCTGTGGGCTCCCACATGCGGAATCCGGCTCTGCCGCGTACAGATGGCCTTACAGAACTGCATCCTGTGCTGTTTGATCCATAAGCTGTCCTTACAGTGAGTCCGATCTGTTCTCCTGATACAGAGCTCCAAATCCCCTGCAGAGACATGGATATATGATGGGTATCTGCTCCCTGCAGCCACCACTGGGGGGAGCTCCCTGTATACAAATATATACCGCCACCACTAGGGGGAGCTCTGTGTATAGCTATATACAGCCATCACTAGTGGGAGCAGCTCCCTACATAGATATATACAGCCACCACTACGGGAAGCTCACTGTATACAAATATATATACAACCACAACTAAGAGCTCCGTGTATAGCTACCTGGCCGCGGCATCGGAGTCCCTCGCGATGGTCCCTGGCGCTGCAGCAAGCTGCCGTGTCCTCCGCGCTGAGATATCCTCTTCTTCTTTGAATACCCCGCCTCCAGCAAAGCGAGTGCTGTAACTGGATCGAGCGCCAGCCAATCAGAGCCAGCGCTCTATCATTCACAGCCATGCAGTGAATTATATCATTGAATGACTGTGATTGGTTCATTGAGCGCTGGCACTGATTGGCTGGCGCTCGACCCAAGCACAGCGCTCGCTTTGCTGGAGGCAGGGTATTCAAAGCCCTGTCACCAGAAAGAGGATATCTCAGTGCAGAGGACACTGCAGACTGCCGCATCTCTGCCAGAGACCAGCAGCGCAAGGCACCAGGACGCCACAGACCAGGTGGGTATGAGCCCCCCTTCTTACCTGAAAAGACACTGTGCCTCTTTTGAGGCAAAAATTAATATAAGACAGTGTCTTATTTTCGGGGGAAACACAATATATACAGCCGCTACTAGGGGGAGCAGCTCACTGTATACAGATATGTATACAGCCACCACTAGGAGGGGCTCCTTGTATACATATAGGGGGAGCTCACTACAGCACCGGCTCTAATTGGCTGAGCAATGGCGCACATAATCCAATCACAGTGCACTCTTGCTGGAGGCAGGGTATTCAAAGCCCCGTCACCAGAAAAGAGTGCGGTGTCAATGCTGAGCATTGTCATGTATTTCAGACAATGGTGGGAATGCTCAGAGATCCCTGTCATGTGTCAATGGGGTCAAAGGTGGAGGTGCAGCACTTTGGGGTCTGTGGATGTGATGAAGGGGTTGGGGGAGCTCTTGAGGCATCCATATTAGCATGGGTAAATTGATGCTGTCAGCATGGACATATCTCAGGGAGATTGGATCATTAGGCATGGCAGCAGCATCTCCTTTTGGTGGCCTCAGACTCCGATGGCCAGAAGTGGTGAGATCTCTGTTCCTCATGATGTGCGGCTCCCAGTTTGAGGCCCCCAGCGCGGCTCACGATTGGTTATTGATTGGGACATTGACCGCAGCTCGGGTTCGTACCATTCAAGGTTTGTGTATTGGCCAATGTCCAGCGGAGGATTTGGCTGCTGACTTCGCAGCGACCTCTGATCAGCCTGGGGGGGATCTGTGTGGGATTTGGCGCTTCGTGTAATGCGCGGTGTCAGCTCTAAGCCCGGATTATCCACCAAGGGTCTCTCCTCAATATCTCATGTCTTAAAAGGGCCAGGAAGCCGGGCGCAGGCTGCTGCAGCACCTCTAGGACGCCATGACGCTCAGCAGGTCCCTCTCAGTCACCTCCCTCAATGGGCTTCCACAGTGGGATGAGGAGGGTCTCCCCACAGAAGACCTCCTGCTCTTCGAGATCTCCTGGGAAGTCACCAACAAAGGTTAGTAGTCATCAGGG
Source organism: Eleutherodactylus coqui (assembly GCF_035609145.1). Lineage (NCBI taxonomy): Eukaryota > Metazoa > Chordata > Amphibia > Anura > Eleutherodactylidae > Eleutherodactylus > Eleutherodactylus coqui. The sequence goes on along the minus strand of NC_089838.1, from coordinate 46,009,913 downwards.
GGGAAAGTGGGGGCGACCCGACAACTGCAGGGGCTAAAGGAGCGCTCCACCGAAAAAGAAGCCACTGATACAGAGACAGAAAGCAGAGACCACGGGGGCCGCTGGGCCATTGCACAAAATGTCATTTATCCCACTGAGGAGCACTACAGTCATGACCTGGCTGATAACGGGGAGTAATAGACTGTACTCAGCTGTCCTACAGTCACCTTCCCCAGCCTCAAATGGCTGATAGCAGGGAGTAATAGACTATACTCACGTGTCCCACAGTCACCCCCCCCCCCCCCCACCCTGCCTGACATGGCTGATAACAGAGAGTAGTAGACTGCACTCACTTGTTCCATAGTCCTTTCCCCAGTCTGACATAGCTGATAACAGGGAATAAAGGCCCATTTACACGGAGAGATCACTCAAAAATCGCAAAAAGCGGTCGCTTGAGCGATCATTGTTGTGTCTAAACGCGTGGCCATCGTGCACTTTTTTTCGTGCACTGGTAGCTGATTGTTAAATTCAGGCTAAACTAAAGGCCCATTTAGACACGATTATTGCTCGCTCAAAGCCATCTTTTGAGTGATAATCGTTGTGTTTAACTGCACACACATCATGCCGTTTTCATTAAACCATCGCTCAGCGTGCTGAAAGACAACAATGAGGCCTCATGTCCACGGGCAAAATATGATTTAGGATCCGCAGCGGATCTCCCGCGTGCGGATCCGCATCCCATAGGGATGCATTGACCACCCGCGGGTAGATAAATACCCGCGGATCGTCAATAAAAGGGATTTTAAAAAAAATGGAGCATGGAAAAATCCGGACCATGCTCCATTTTCGTGCGGGTCTCCCGCGGGGACGGCTCCCGCGGGCTTCTATTGAAGCCTATGGAAGCCGTCCGGATCCGCGGGAGACCTAAAATAGGAATTTAAAGTATTTACCATCCGGCGCGGGCGGGGAAGGTCAGCTGTTCCTCACGGCCGCATCTTCCTTGCTTCGGCTCGGCGGATGTGCCCGGCGCATGCGCGCGGCACGTCGGCGACGTGCCGGCGACGTGCCGCCGGCGTCAGGAATTCATCCGCCGGCCGAAGATGAAGATCCGGCCGTGAGGAACAGCTGATGTTCTCCGCCCGCGCCGGATGGTAAATACTTTTAAATTCTTATTTTCGGCGCTCATGTCCGCGGGGCAGGAGGGACCCGCTGCAGATTCTACATGTAGAATCTGTAGCGGATCTGATTTTCCCCGTGGACATGAGGCCTGAGTCTTATCAGGGATTCACAGCTGATACTATTGTTTCAGCTATATCCCGCTCCCTGAGGATAGGCGGGGTATGAAGAACAGAGCGGTCTAGCTCTGTTCTCGATACCCCGCTCGGCTACCCCGCTTGTCTTCTGCATCCTCAGTTTAGAGAGCTCGGCTGTATAACAGCCCGGCGCTCGGAGCGGGGAACAGCTGGATGGAGAACACAAGTGGGGATACCCCCACTTGTCTTCTGCATCCTCCTCTGGGAGCCCTCAACGTTTGAGCGATCATCTTGCGATGTAAATGACACAATGATTATCACTCAAAAAATCACTCAAAAGACCTCTTTTAAGCCATAATCGTTGTGTCTAATTTTCATTGCGTTCCCTGCGGCAATAATCCATTGCTATGGAAAGCGCAGCCCCCCCCCCCTGTCCACGGGGGGCGAATCATATGCGGTTTTCTGCTCGTGGGCGGCAAATTGTCAGCTCTCCCCTGCTCCTGGGCAGTGGCTCCCACGGGGCGGGGAACCGCCACGGGATATTGCTACGCCCGTGGACAGGCAACCTTAATGGGCCTTAAAAATTGTAGTTCAGCCTTATCAGCAGTTCTCCATGGGTAGTGCTGATAGCATTGTTTCCCGGCAGAGAACAAAGGAACCGAAAGCAGATAAGAGCACTCGTCTGTCCTACAGCCCCCCCCCCCCTCCCCAGCCTGACATGGCAGATAACAGGGAGTAATAGACTGCACTCACCTGTCCTACAGTCACCTCCTCCAGCCTGACATGGCTGATAACAGAGGGTAGAGAGTGAGAATTAGTATTAAATGACATGTTGGAGTGTTAGCTCTTGTGCCTGAATGGATGTGGGACCACCCTCCTGGTTCTGGAGGTTAATGATTGACAGAGTGAAGTGGGGGATAATAGGTTGTGAGAACAGAGGGGCTGAGGGCCCATCCTCATCACCACTCTCATCCGGTCACTGACACTAGATGGCGCCAAATCTCTATGTAGGAGAGCCACATCACCTATCCAGCTGAGCAATGATTGCACCTAGTATTACAGAAGTCCTTTTAAACAAGACGTTTATCGTCCTCCTGTGGGGTTTTGAACGAAAATTGTCCCTTGTTAAAAATAAATAAATAAATCCTGAACCAGTCTTGGGTGGTGGAGGGTTTCTGTGCAGTGTGGTGGCTGACTGGGGGGGGGGGGCGGCCTCTGTGCAGTGTGGTGGCTGACTGGGGGGGGGGGGGCGGCCTCTGTGCAGTGTGGTGGCTGACTGGGGGGGGGGGGGCGGCCTCTGTGCAGTGTGGTGGCTGACTGGGGGGGGGGGGCGGCCTCTGTGCAGTGTGGTGGCTGACTGGGGGGGGCGGCCTCTGTGCAGTGTGGTGGCTGACTGGGGGGGGGGCGGCCTCTGTGCAGTGTGTGGGCTGACTGGGGGGGGGCGGCCTCTGTGCAGTGTGGTGGCTGACTGGGGGGGGGGCGGCCTCTGTGCAGTGTGGTGGCTGACTGGGGGGGGGGGGGCGGCCTCTGTGCAGTGTGGTGGCTGACCTGGGGGGGGGGCGGCCTCTGTGCAGTGTGGTGGCTGACCTGGGGGGGGCGGCCTCTGTGCAGTGTGGTGGCTGACCTGGGGGGGGCGGGCCTCTGTGCAGTGTGGTGGCTGACCTGGGGGGGGGGCTCTGTGCAGTGTGGTGGCTGACCTGGGGGGGGGGGCTCTGTGCAGTGTGGTGGCTGACCTGGGGGGGGGGCTCTGTGCAGTGTGGTGGCTGACCTGGGGGGGGGGCTCTGTGCAGTGTGGTGGCTGACCTGGGGGGGGGGCTCTGTGCAGTGTGGTGGCTGACCTGGGGGGGGGGCTCTGTGCAGTGTGGTGGCTGACCTGGGGGGGGGGGGGCTCTGTGCAGTGTGGTGGCTGACCTGGGGGGGGGGGGGGCTCTGTGCAGTGTGGTGGCTGACCTGGGGGGGGGGGGGGGGGCTCTGTGCAGTGTGGTGGCTGACCTGGGGGGGGGGGCGGCCTCTGTGCAGTGTGGTGGCTGACCGGGGGGGGGGGGGGGGCGGCCTCTGTGCAGTGTGGTGGCTGACCTGGGGGGGGGGGGCGGCCTCTGTGCAGTGTGGTGGCTGACCTGGGGGGGGGGGGGCTCTGTGCAGTGTGGTGGCTGACCTGGGGGGGGGGGGCTCTGTGCAGTGTGGTGGCTGACCTGGGGGGGGGGGGGCTCTGTGCAGTGTGGTGGCTGACCTGGGGGGGGGGCTCTGTGCAGTGTGGTGGCTGACCTGGGGGGGGGGGCTCTGTGCAGTGTGGTGGCTGACCTGGGGGGGGGCTCTGTGCAGTGTGGTGGCTGACCTGGGGGGGGGCTCTGTGCAGTGTGGTGGCTGGCCGGGGGTGGGGGGGCTCTGTGCAGTGTGGGGACTTCAGGAAGGGGTCTCTGTTTCTGTGCAGCGTGGTGGCTGTCTCTGGGGCGAGGCGTGGTGGCTGTCTTGGGGTGGAGGTGGATTTATGTGCAGTGAGGTGGCTGTCTTGGAGTGGTATCTGTGCAGTGTGGTGACTTTTTTTCTCTCCTCGCAGTCGGAGGCATCTACACGGTGATCCAGACGAAGGCGCGGATCTCGGTGGAGGAGTGGGGCGACAACTACTTCATGATGGGTCCGTACTACGAGCAGAATGTGAGGACGCAGGTGGAGATCTGTGAGCCCCCACTGCCGGCGCTCCGGAAGGCGATGGACGCGCTGCAGTCTCAGGGCTGTCAGGTGCGCTAATCTCCTCGTCTTGGGGGATTATTCGCGTCTTAACGCTTGGGAATCTTTTTTTTATTTTCAGCAGATAAAGGAAACGTCGGCAGATCCAATTAGAGGTTTCTGTTCCTGACGAGGATCCAATTACAGCGAATCCCCGTTATGTGCGAGATGTGCTATTCATAGTGCTTGCCCTCTGGACCGTGGGGCAAGCGGCTTGTGTCACTTCCTTGCCTTTATTAGATCTCTGCTTGCTTTTGATGCATAGGAACAGTCTAAAGTGAGGGTTCGGTACAGTGTGTCAGTGTAGTCGTCCTCTGCGAGGTAATCTCTCTCCTGCGGCCATCAACTCAGCTGTATGGATTTTGTTGATTTGCACGGCGAGCTCCATGTACGCAGAAATACGTGGCTCAGCTCCAATCACTGCTTCGATAAACTGTGGCAGCATACACACAGAAGAATCGGCACTGGTTTCCGCCGTCCATGTGCTTCTGGATGTAAATAAGTGTTCCCGTTCACTGACAGCAAGCAGTCATCTCGGTTTTTTAACAAGTGATGTCTGATGAGCAAGTTTTGGGGAAGTGTCGCTTGCGTAAGAAATTGCTTTTTTTTTTTTTAATGCCGTCTGTTCCTGGCAGAGGGGGCGTGGTTGTGAGGGCCGACTGGGTGAATCTGAATTTACACCGGGGATTGGCGTGACCCCTAGCAGACATCTGCTGCCGCCGGTGATTTATTTTAGAGGGACCAAGATGCGTCAAGTGTATGAAGCGGTGCGCGTTTGTAACGCCAATCTTAAATACATTTCCTGTAAAGTCTGTTGCACTCGACGAAACGTCATTGACTAGTCCTTTAGGGCGCGATTACACGAGTGCCGTTAATAAGCGTTTTCCCAATAACCAGGCTGAAGCTAAACTTGCAGGGCAAGAAATTGTCTGAAAATACGCGGACTAGTGGCAACCGCTGCCGTACGTGTAATGGTGCCCTTAGCGGTTAAACTGCCTACCCCCAATCCCGGTGGCCCCAATTTCGGATGCCAGTCACTGAAAACTCACAGAGCCCCCTGGACTCCTCCCCCAGCGTCTGTGCTCCTAAATGTACCGTATGTGGCAGCCAGACGGAGGAGTCCAGGGTTCTGTGTGAGTACAACGGGCGTTCACAGACTGAAAGGCTGCTTGCTGTGTGTTTCCTCTATCGGCAGTTCTTTTGTGTGTACAAATATGCAGATTTCCAGCGCACTTGCACTCGCCTGTTGATCTAAAGGCGCTATTTCTGTGCCACTATTGGCCATTCTGCTTTTTTTTTTTTTTGTTCCACCCGACTAGATGATGCGCCGCTGTGAACGCAGCTATTCACGGGGGCCATTCACTGCGTCTCATGTTAGAACAGTATGCGTATTTACGCTTGTGCGAATGTGCTGGTCACTGCCAGATGGAGTGACTCTATGCGGGTAACTGTTTACTGGACGGGTGACTCCATGAGGATTAGGCACGCAGGGTGTCGCGGTTGTTCGTGTGGTTGGTTTTTGTCCGTGGCCCGGGAGCCTTCTGTTTACCTGTGATTGGCTCTCCCTAGGTGTACTTCGGCCGCTGGCTAATCGAGGGCGGCCCCTTCGTCCTGCTGTTCGACATCGGCTCCGCCGCCTGGAATCTGGACCGTTGGAAAGGCGACTTCTGGGAGGCCTGCAGCGTGGGGATCCCCTTCCATGACCGTGAGGCCAATGACGCCTTACTTTTCGGGTCGCTGGCGGCCTGGTTCCTGAAGGAGGTGAGTCTTGGGCGGTACTACTACCCTCACTGTCCTACTACCCCCGCCGCCGCAATGATGGCCGCTCACCTCTGTGGCGTTTGTTTCAGCTGACGGACCAGTTCCCGGATAAACCCAATGTTATCGCTCACTTCCACGAGTGGCAGGCCGGCGCCGGGCTCGTCCTCTCCAGGTTCCGCAACCTGCCGGTGGCCACCATATTCACCACCCATGCCACCCTGCTGGGGCGATACCTGTGCGCCGCTAGCGTGGACTTCTACAACCGGCTCGACCAGGTAAGGAGATGCGGCTTCATCTTCCACAATGCAACAGAGAGGCACCACCGTCCCTGCGTCTAGACAAATGAAAGCTGGAACCTGATTGGTTGCTATGGGCATCGCCTCCTTCAAATGAACTTATGGGTTCAGTCACAATGTAATGTCCGATGTTGCAAATGTGTCACAAAACGTCAATTTCGGGGAGATTTTTGGGGTCGCCATCTAGAAGCAGCGATGTAATTGTTACGCTTCATGGCTGCGTTCGTCCGCCATCGTTTTTATGTCGGTATTTACAGACCTATGGCGGCGCTTGCTGTTCGTGGGCGGATCAGACGTGAAATGACTGGATTCTGCCCTTTGTAGGTTTTCGGCCTCTAAAGGTTAAATCCGGGCGGCGCAGCGCGGCTTATGTGAAGTAGATGACTTGTCTGACCTTCGCAGGTGGCGCTGCCGCACAGACCCCCTCACTCACCCGGCCCGGCTGCACCGCTCGCTCCACCGTGGCCTTTGGGCTGCGCTGACCTTTTGGCTGCCCATCGTTAGGACATCTGATCCACAGAAAATGTTAACATCTGTCAGACATGCAGGAACACGCCGGCCGCGTCCGAGCGATAGCCGCACGTATCACTACAGCAGAAATGTCAAGCACTGCCACAATTATCCAGTTATTGTACAAACGGCGGTAACTGAGCGCTGCAATGTGGAAGGTGAGGCTCCGCCCCTCAGTCATTCATGGCCTCGGGCTGTGGATGGCGCTCTCTCACATGTATTGATGAGGCTGCGGCACGAGATGCTCGCCACGTTCGCTGCTCGCTACTTGTATCTAATCGCTTCTGTCGTCTTAGTTTGACATAGATAGAGAAGCCGGAGAGCGCAAGATTTATCATCGCTACTGCATGGAGCGCGCTGCGGCCCACTGCGCTCACGTCTTCACTACCGTCTCACAGATCACCGGCATCGAGGCCGAGCACATGCTGAAGAGGAAAGCAGGTAACGCGGACGGCGAGTGTGATGTCATATAGGTGAAACGTGACAAATTCTCGCTCACAGCGTGAAATAAGCAGTAATGAAAATTCCCGCCCATAAAACAGTCTGTAGTCCAAGTGCTCCTCGGAAATAAGTGACCCTGCGAGGTCACCTGACAGCTGTGATTGGAGGGGCTAACGGCAGTGAATGACCCCCAGTGCTCCTCTCTTCCAGATGTCATTACTCCAAACGGGTTAAATATCAAGAAGTTCTCGGCGATGCATGAATTCCAGAACCTTCACTCCCTGTACAAGGCGAGGATCCAGGAGTTCATTCGCGGACACTTCTACGGGTACGGAGCCTTCTGTCACACCAAATGTACTCCAGTCACCTCCAGAGCTGCACTCAATCTTCTGCTGCTGCATCCTGCTTTGTACACAAGGGGGGGGGGAGATGCCTGAGTCGGGAAGGGGGTGGGGATGTTGTGTGGATTTATTATTGTGTGTTTTCTTCCTTTAGACATCTAGACTTCAGCCTGGAGAAGACTCTGTTCTTCTTCATTGCCGGACGCTACGAATATTCAAATAAAGGGGCCGACATATTCCTGGAGTCGCTGTCCAGACTCAACTTCCTGCTGCGGGTGCGTCTGTGTAATATATAATGCTACAGTAAGGGAGGAGGCGGAGCTCTGGCGCCCCCATAGACAGGATATATAGGCTGGTTGCAGTAGTAATATAGTCATAGCCCCACCCCCATCAATTACTGCTGACAACCAGTATGTATATCAGACATCAATATATCTATCAGACATACCAAACACCAAAGACAGTATATCTCTCAGACATGATATACAGGCTGGTTGTCAGCAGTAATAGATGAGGGCAGAGCTGGGATTACCTCTCAGACAGGATATACAGGCAGGTTGTCAAAAGTGATAGATGGGGCAGGGCTGTGACTACCTTTTAGACAAGATATACAGGCTGGTTGTCAGCAGTAATAGATGGGGGAGGGGCTGTGACTACCTCAGACATGATATACAGGCTGGTTGTCAGTAGTAATAGATGGGGTGGGTCTGGGTCTATCTCTCAGACAGGATATACAGACTGGTTGTCAGCAGTAATAGATGGGGGTGGGGCTGTGACTACCTCTCAGACATGATATACAGGCTGGTTGTCAATAGTAATAGATGGGGCGGGGCTTTGATTACCTCTCAGACAGGATATATCGGTGGGATCACCTCTTCCATTTGTTATGTCCGTCTCCTCCTGCAGGTTCATCGCAGTGATGTCACTGTTGTGGTGTTCTTCATCATGCCGACACAAACCAATAACTTTAACGTGGAGACGCTGAAGGGTCAGGCGGTGCGGAAGCAGCTGTGGTGAGAGGCCCCTGGTCACCTGGGGTGGGCTCCTGGTCACCATTAAGGGAGGAGTGGCGTGGGCTTCTGGTCACTTGGTGGGAGGTGAAGGTGGGCGCCTGGCCACCTAGTGGTGGGAAGTGGGACTCGATTGTCAGATGTTACAGACCTCCTGTTTCCTCACAGGGACACAGCGCATACTGTGAAGGAGAAGTTTGGAAAAAAGTTGTATGAAGGTCTGCTCAGGTGGGTCCTCGTATGCAGCTGTACGCGGGTTCACTTATTTCCCATTATATTGAGGGTGGGGATGAGTAAGATGACCGCCACACCCTGGGCATTATCTGTGCGATATGGAGGGTGATGATACATAATATGTCTCATCAGGGGGGAAATACCTGATCTGACCAAGATCCTGGACCGGGATGACCTGACCATCATGAAAAGGGCGATATTTTCCACACAGGTATGAGAAGAGCTTGCTGCACCTACAGAGTATGCTGTATGTACCGTACTTGCCAACATTTAGAGACGGAAAAGTTGAACGCACTAAGTGTGCCCAAAACGTCGTCTTTGTAGGCCATGCCTCTTCTCAGAGATCACACCCCCTGGAGCGGGGTTTCTAAAAAGAAAATGGTACCTAGAGACTCCCGTTCCTTCTGCTACCTCCATTTTTATTTCACCTAACCAGAAAACACAATTTTTACTTTCATTGACTTTAATGGGAGTCAGAATCAGCTGTCCCGATTCACAATCATTTATTTTATTTATTTTTTTCTTAAATTGGCCTGACATGATGATGATCTTTATTTGTATAGCGCCAACATATTCCGCAGCGCTTATATAGACGGGGAATACAGAAAGACAAAAGTACAAAAAAATGACAGAACCACGGTTACATAGTAATCAGTTGATTGAAGCAATAGGGGTGAGAGTCCTACTCCAACGAGCTTACATACTACAAATAATGGGGTGATACAAAAGGTAAAGGGGCTGAAGATGTGCACGGTATGACGAGATGGAGTGTGAGGGATGCTATACACACAGACAATGGTCAATGTGACTGCAGAATCGGTATGACTGCAAGGGTAATTGATGGTGGCTGGCAAGGATTGCAGTCAGTAGGTCAGGGAGCATGTTATTAGGCGGCGTACAAAGGAGTTTGTTTAGGGAATGCGGTATGCCTCCCTGAAGAGGTACGTTTTTAGAGCACGCCTGAAGTTTTTCGAGTCCTGGATTGCCCGGATATCCTTTTGTAGTGCGTTCCAAAGGACCGGTGCTGCTCTGGAGAAGTCTTGGAGGCGAGAATGAGAAGTTCGAATTAGAGGGGCACGCAGTCTAGTTTCGTTAGAGCCGAGAGCCCGGGCTGGGTGATGGATTGAGATGAGGGAGGCAATATAGGGTGGTGCTGCGCTGTGGAGGGCTTTGTGGATGAAGGTAGCGAGTTTAAATTGAATTCTGTATTTAACGGGCAGCCAGTGCAGTGACTGAGCTGCAGCTGGACAGGAAGATGAGGCTGGCTGCCGCATTCAGGATGGATTGGAGAGGGTAGAGTCTGGAGCAGGGGAGGCCGATCAGCAACGAGTTGCAATAATCGAGCCGAGAGTGGATGAGGGCAACAATAAGCGTTTTTAGTGTGTCTGCGGTGAGAAAAGAGCGGATTCTTGCGATATTCTTGAGGTGCAGCTGACCTGTTCGGGCAAGAGATTGGATGTAGGGGGTAAATGAGAGATCGGAGTCGAATATGACCCCCACTGCAGCGGGCATGCTGGAAGTTATGGTGGCGCCACACACTGAGATGGAGATGTCCAGGATGAGGTCGGTTAGTGGAGGGTGGAAATACCAGTAGATCAGTTTTAGAGAGGTTTAGGTAGAGAGAGGACCTAGTGTTGGAGACAGCAGACAGACAGTCAGTGATGTTTTGGAGGAAAGGTGCAGAAATGTCACTGGAAGAGTTATATAGCTGGGTGTCATCAGCGTAGAGGTGGTATTGGAGGCCAAAACTCCTGATGGTCTGTCCAATAGGGGCTGTGTAGATGGAGAAAAGGAGGGGGCCGAGGACCGAGCCCTGGGGGACCCCAACAGCAAGGGGAAGAGGAAGGGAGGTAGAGCCAGCAAAGGGAACTCTGAATGAGCAGTCAGATAGGTAGGAGGAAAACCAGGAGAGCGCAGTGTCCTTTAGGCCGATGGAGCGAAGCGTACTGAAGAGGAGTTTGTGGTCAACAGTGTCGAATGCTGCGGAGAGGTCGAGGAGGATCAGTAGCGAGTAATCACCCCTCGATTTGGCTGTCAGTAGGTCATTGGATACCCTTGTAAGGGCAGTTTCTGTCGAGTGTTGGGGTCGGAAGCCAGACAGTAGGGGGGTCTAGGAGAGAGAGTTCTCTGATAGATGGCTTACAAGGCAGGAGTAAACTAGGCGTTCCAGTAGTTTGGAGATGAAGGGGAGATTAGAGATGGGTCGGTAGTTGGCAGCATCAGTCGCGTCAAGAGTCTGCTTCTTTAGCAGTGGGGATATGATGGCGTGTTTGAAAGAAGAGGGAAAGATGCCAGAGGTCAGAGAGGTTGAATATAGTGGTGAGGTGGGAGATGACCACTGGGGTGAGAGATTGGAGAGGGGGGGGGGGGGCTGTGCAGAACCCTTATAGAAGAGGCAGGCAGCACCTATAGAGCAGCCCTACTGTGCCCATGTAGCAACCTCCATGAGGCTTCTGGGGGTCACCCCCCTCTTCCTCCCCCCCACCCCCCCAATAGTTGTACATAGAGAACCATACAAAGAACCTTGACCTCTGAACGCCATAATATGTGACCGCCAGTAGGTGCCATTTTGGCCCCCTTATTGTTTCTCTCTTTCAGCGGCAGTCGCTTCCTCCGGTCACCACACACAACATGGTGGACGACTCCATGGATCCCATTCTAAACACCGTCCGGCGGATCAACCTCTTCAACAGCCGCACAGACAGGGTGAAGGTGACTTGTGCTGATCCTCTCACACACTATGGGAATTATGGGGGTCTGCGGTGGGGTCTACTGCAGTGACTTCTGTTACGTCTCACAGGTGATCGTGCACCCAGAGTTCCTCTCCTCCACCAGTCCACTCCTTCCACTCGACTATGAAGAGTTTGTACGAGGATGTCACCTTGGAGTCTTCCCATCATACTATGAGCCCTGGGGGTACACGCCTGGTGAGTGGTTGCCCCATATATAATATGCACGCCTGGCGAGCGGCAGGCCCATATGCTATATACACGCCTGGCGGCTATATGCACTGGCTGCCTGTTAAATACAGAATTCAATTTAAACTCACTACCTTCATCCACAAAGCCCTCCACCTTGCAGTGCCACCCTACATTTCCTCCCTCATCTCAATCAATCACCCAGCCCGGGCTCTCCGCTCTTCTAACGAAACTAGAGCGCCCCTTTAATTTGAACATCTCATTCCTGGCTTTAAGACTTCTCCAGAGCAGCATCGGTCCTCTGGAACGCACTAATAAAGGCTATCCGGGCAATCCAGGACTCACGAAATTTTAGGCGTGCTCTTCAGGGAGGCATACCACATCCCCTAAACCAAACCCCTCTGTACTAGGCCTAATAACATGCTCCCTGTCCTACTGACTGCAATCCCTGCTAGCCACAATCAACTGCCCCCTGCAGTCATACACATTCCGCCGGCACATGGCTGAACGTCTGACCATTTTTTATGTGTATAGAATCCCTCACTCTCCACCTCGCCATACCGTGCACATCTCCAGCCCCTTTACCTTTTGTATCACCCCACTATTCGTAGTATGTAAGCTCGTTGGAGCAGGACCCTCACCCCTATTGTTTCAATCAACTGATTACCATGTAATCGTGGTTCTGTAATGTTTGTACTTTTGTCTTTCTGTATTTCTCCTGTCTATGTAAGTGCTGCGGAATATGTTGGCGCTATACAAATATAGATTATTATATACACGCCTGGCGAGCGGCGGTCCCATGTATAATGTACACGCCTGGCGAGCGGCGGTCCCATGTATAATGTACACGCCTGGCGAGCGGCGGTCCCATATATATTTGCCTCTCCTGCTGCCTCAGACACTGATTGTGATGCCTCTTCCTTGCAGCGGAGTGCACAGTGATGGGGATCCCCAGTGTCACCACCAACCTCTCCGGATTTGGCTGCTTCATGCAGGAACACGTGGCGGACCCTGCTGCTTATGGTAATAGCGCCCCGTGAGTGCATCTCCTATGCAGAGGACAGGATTTATGGGACCCTTCATGTGTTATAGGGATCTACATTGTGGATCGCAGGTTTCGTGCTCCTGATGAATCGTGTAATCAGCTGACCCAGATCCTCTACTCCTTCTGCCAGCAATCGCGGCGCCAAAGAATCATCCAGCGCAACCGAACAGAACGACTGTCAGATCTCCTGGACTGGAGATACCTGGGGCGCGTAAGATACCGGCAATTGTGTGTGTGTGTGTGTGTGTGTGTGTGTGTGTGTGTGTGTAATGTACTCAGTAGCATAAATGGGCGCTGTACCCCTTAGTATCCTGCATGTGTGACCCCAGAAACTATTCCTGATCATGTGACCCTTCCTTCTCTGCAGTTCTACAAGCACGGGAGACATTTGGCTCTTTGTAGAAAGTTCCCAGAGAAGTTTGAGATGGAGCCGAGCGAACCACCGAAGGTAAGAAACTGGGCCGGCAGGAGCTGCTGACCTCTCTCCTTAGTAGGGTCCTCCTGCTCTGCTCATAGACCTCAGAGGGGAGAAGTTACATATGGTGGCGGCAATCACTGTCCTGCACTCCTGTAGGTGATACGGGGCGTCCTAATCTTCATCATCTTCGCTCACATTTCTCTTCTCTCAGTAAATAACGTTTTATTGCCTCGGATCAATAGCCTCATAAAATCTGTGCTGAGCGCGAACGCATGGCCGTAACTCAGCAGATGTGCTAATAAATGTGATAAATGATGATGCCGCACGGATGCCCCATCACGTCTGCTGCCGCCATTCTCCCCTCCCAGTCACTGGCAAGGGTTAACTATCTGCAGGCGGAATCGTACCGCCGGCAGGAGCAGCAGCCGGAATAGAGCTCTCCAACACCCCCCCCTCCCCCCCCCCCCCCATCCGCTTGTGTTGGGGCTCATTCAAACAGGGCTCAGCGGATTTCAGTCTGGGTATAAGTAACGTGTTCACAGACCGATCACCACCTATTCCTTGCCTATTTTGGCCCTGATTTTTTTGGTTTGTTTGTTTATTTTATTTATTTATTTTTGCACCAATGCAAGCAGGCCCCGTAAATTATATGCAGTGCAGACACATGTATCGTGCATGCTCCCTGTGTGTTTGCACAATCCTGTTCACGTCAATGCGCTATTTCCCTACATAACTTGGATCAAAATCGGACATGCTGCGTATTTCTTTTTCATACCACAGAAAATTGCATGAAAAATACAAATCCGTGAAATATCCAGATTTTATTCTTTGCGTAATACAGTGCAAATAAGGGAGATGGAACAATACCTCCACAGCGCCACCTATTGGAAGGCAGCATCCCTGCAAGTTAATGTTAGACTCTTTTATACAAGCCTTGCAAAAATGACTGGGAATTGAAAGCAAAGCCAGACTCCATGTACAGACAGCTGTTTTGGGGTGTTCGGCCCTCATCAGTGTGCAGCAAGATTCTGACTTGGCTAGCAAGGGGTCAGAAACGCTATCTTTTCTCCTTAGGGAAAGCATCTAGACGGTGCATATTACCCAGAGGAGCGTGAATGACTTTTTAAGTCCCCTCACTACTCAGTCTAGGTGCTCCCCCCTAAGAAGAAAAGATGGTGTAATACAGTGTATTTACACTCATGTGATTGAGCACTTATGCTCCAGAGCTGCACTCATTATTCTGGTGGAGTCACTGTGTACATACATTACTTATCCTGTACTGATCCTGAGTTACATCCTGTATTATACTCTAGAGCTGCACTCACCATTCTGCTGGTATATATGCTCCGCTATATCACTACAGTACTAATATTAGTCACGGTCGGCACTTTTCTGCCCCTCTTGGTGATAATATTGTCTTTCTAGACGGATGGCTTCCGCTACCCCCGGCCATCCTCGGTGCCCCCATCTCCATCAGTGTCGCAGCCCTCCAGCCCCCATGACAGTGAGGAGGAGGAGGAGGAAGAGGAAGGTGAGGATGATAATGAGCGGTACGACGAGGATGAGGAGGCGGAGAGGGATCGGCAGAACATCAAGTCCACATTTGCGCTTGGTCCAGTTTCTCGGGGCAAGAAGAAGAAACACGGAGAATATAGGAATTGAGGTCTTCCATGTTGTAGAGCGGCGCCCCGTATGGCCGGGCTGATAGTGCCTCTGTAGGATGTAGACGGGGCTCTTATGTCTGATGTGTATGTGCTACTGAAATAGTTAAACCTTCATTGCTTCTACCGCGCTGTGTGTGTCTACGTTATTGTGTGGCCCCGCCTACATTTGTCACATCTGGTGCCATCAGACTGAAATCTACAGTGGCGACGAGCTGGCTTAGGGTTCAGCTATATATGATGGGCCACATTGCCCTGCCCCCTAATTCTAGACCACGCCCACTTTATGCCTTTCCTGACACTTTAACACTCAAAGTCAGATCTCACAACACAATTCTGGTACAATAAATTCCCCTAAGAGCGTCAGGAGTTAGACACGAGGGACTAACCGCTGAACTATGATTGCAGCTCTGGATGTGAGTATACACCAGTACCCATCTACAGGTATCTCTTCTGTGGTCCTACCCTGGTGGGGGCTCCATAAATCTACAGGTGTGTTCCTGTTTACATGCGCACATACACATGTGCGGCCCCCCCCACTGGGTCCCACCTATCTTTGGGGTTGGTCCCAACTTTTTTTTGGGTGCTCCCCAAGGGTCCTGATTATTTATGGGTGTCCCCTGTTCTTCCCTTTTCACACTTTAGTAACAATCAGAAACCTCAGAATGTAACCACATGAGCTTTATTGTCCGGTGGGCGGAGGCAGCGGATATGTTTCGCGCTTCCTCCATCATCCTCATTACTACTTCACTGAAATTCTGAGAAAAAGCAAAGCGTTGATGAGAAGTGAAGAGTCGGTGGCATCCACCATGTGATCACCGCAGGATGTGGGGGCGGGGTAGAAGAGAGGATGTACAGGAACTCGCTGGAAGTGGTGCCACATCTACCACCCGAATAACGGCTCCGGCAGGTATCCCGCCTGCTCCATGGCACCGTCATCGCCTGCGGAGAAACAAGGGACAAGCCTGTGAACGCTATACGTGATCCGCGCCAGAGTACTTACGCGACAGCGCAGAGACGGCTGGGTTACGTGCGGCGGGTGATGCCTGTCGCATTAGTGACTTGACAGACGTGGACTACAATGGGGCCCTCGTGTTATGTTGTGCCGCCTGGCATGAGGGTAATCATATGACAGACGGCAGCGCTCGCTATACCTTCCTCCTGAGCTTTCTGAAGGGAGCTGAGGAACATGGCGGCCGCCTCAGAGATTGTGATGGGGTTGGTGTTCCGGCTCCGTGTTTCTGGAAAACATAGAATTATACATTCGATCTCATATCTGCCACAGATGGTGCCATATAATCACATGCAGAGGGCAACGGCAAAGAAGATAGACATGACCATCACACAAACCGCAGGTTGGGCGCGGACATTACCGAGCTGCAGCCGGTCGTACAGGTCCTTCCGCTGACTCTCATCCGAGATGAAACGGCGACCTTCTGCAGGACACACGGAGAGGGGAGCGTTAGATCACATAATATACCGCCATATACATGTGCCGCAGCGCCAGATCACATGTATATTGCACGCCTTCTTCATGCAAATATAGCTGCTGCAACGTCCACCTTAGAACACTACTTAGTACCACAACAACCCTGTATGGCTGTATGTGGGCACAGCGTGGCATTATATTGATACAGTATTGCAGTGGCACTGCGTGGAAGTGTATTGCCATCATCTGACACTGTATGATCAGGTATAACACTGCGCTCTGATGGCAACAGACAGCACTGGTACGCGGTGTGTGTGAAGGGGCCCGGGGGCCCCTGCTGTGTATCTTGGAAGTAGAAGTGTCACTCACGTGCCCCCTTTAAGTACAGCATCGCCTGCGGAGTCCAATTTCGTCTCTGAAAATGACTCTTGTCACATACAAAAGAGATATGGGAAAAGATTAGGAAGCTGCAGCAGTGGCAGAAGGCGGTGAGTGATGGACGCTGAGAGTCCTCCTACCTGCGGTAGCCCCCCGGAGCAGGGGATGACTGAGCTGCTCATCAGCAGGACCAGGGTGCAGGCGGCGAGAGGACCAGAGTCCTGGAAACATCACAGATGGGATTGATGAGCAAACCAGAGAAACCTCACAATGTATTACCCCCATCATCCCTGACCCCCCCCCCCAGAAGCTCACAATCTATCCCCCCCCCCACACACACACACACCCCTTCACACAGAATGTATCATTCCCATCATCCCTGACCCCAAGAGCTCACAATCTAATCTCATCACACACAGTGTTTCACTCTCATCATCCCTGACCCCAGAGATCACAATCTAATCTACCCATCACACACAATGCATCACTCTCATCATCCCTGACCCAAGGATTTTACGGTGTAATCCACCCATAACACACAAGGTATCACTCCCATCATCCCTGACCTCAAGAGCTCACAATCTAATCCACCTATCACACACAGTGTATCATTCCCATCATCCCTGACCCCCGGAGCTCACAATCTAATCCTGCATCCCACACAATGCATCACTCCCATCACTCCTGACCCTAGGAGCTCACAATTTAATCCCCCCCCATCACACACAATAAATCACTCCCCAGGATTTCACAGTGTAATCCACCCATAACACACACAGTATCATCCCTGACCCCAAGAGTTTACAATATAATCCTTCCCCCATCACACACAATGTATCACTCCTATCATCCCTGACCCAAGGAGCTCACAATCTACTCTCCCCATCACACACTCACACACAATGTATCATAACCCATTATCCCTGACCCCAAGAGCACACAATCTAATCTCCTCATCACACACAATGTTTCACTCTCCTCATCCCTGACCCAAGGAGGTTACAATCTAATCTTGCATCACATGCAGTGTATCACTCTCATCATCCCTGACCTCAAGAGCTCACAATCGAATCCCTCCATAACACAGGATATATCACTCTCATCATCCCTGACCCCAGGAACTCACAATCTAATCTACCCATCACATATAATGTATCACTCTCATTATCCCTGACCCCA
The DNA here is from genome assembly GCF_035609145.1 of Eleutherodactylus coqui. Taxonomy (NCBI): domain Eukaryota; kingdom Metazoa; phylum Chordata; class Amphibia; order Anura; family Eleutherodactylidae; genus Eleutherodactylus; species Eleutherodactylus coqui. Next base: position 45,992,333 of record NC_089838.1, on the reverse strand, counting down.
GGATTTCACGGTGTAATCCCCCCATAACACACAAGGTATCACTCCCATCATCCCTGACCCCAGGAGCTCACAATCTAATCCTGCATCCCACGCAATGCATCACTCCCATCATTCCTGACCCAAGGAGCTTACAATCTAATCACCCCAAATCACACATAATGTATCAATCTCATCATCCCTGATCTCAAGAGCTCACAATCTAATCCCTCTATCACACACAATGTATCACTTCCATCATCCCTGACCCCAGGAACTCACGATCTACTCTCCCCATCCCACAATCGCACACAATGTATCATTCTCATCATCCCTTACCCCAAAAGCTCACAATCTAATCTCCTCATCACACACAATGTTTCACTCTCATCATCCCTGACCCAAGGAGTTTACAATCTAATCTTGCATCACACGCAGTGTATCACTCCCATCATCCCTGACCTCAAGAGCCCACAATCTAATCCTCCATCACACATAATGTCTTACTCTCATCATCCCTGACCTCAAGAGCTCACAATCTAATCCCTCCATAACACAGAATGTATCACTCTCATCATCCCTGACCCCCAGGAACTCACAATCTACTCTCCCCATCACACACAATGTATCATTGCCATCATGCCTGACCCCAAGCGCTCTTAATCTACCCTCCCCATCATACACAATGTATCACCCTTATCATCCCTGACCCCAGGAGCTGATAACTAATCTCCCCATCACACACAATGTATCACTCTCATCATCCCTGACCCCAGGAGCTCACAATCTCGTGCAATGAGCGGGTACAGCAGCACACAGGAGAAGCTCCCAAAAGGGTGGGGTGGATAAACTGCAAGCCACAGTGAGAGCCCGAACCACAAGACTCTAATAGCAATTTGAATGTAATTGAAATTGAGGAGCTCACAATCTAATTTCCCCATTACACACGATGTATCATTCCCTTCATCCCTGACCCCAGGAGCTCACAATCTAATCCCCCCCATCACACACAATGTATCATTCCCTTCATCCCTGACCCCAGGAGCTCACAATCTAATCCCCCCCCCCCCCATCACACACAATGTATCACTCTCATCATCCCTGACCTCAAGAGCTCGCAATCTAACCCCCCCTATCACACACGATGTATAATTCCCATCATCCCTGACCCCAATCTAATCTTGCATCACACACAATGCATCACTCATCATCCCTGACCCCAAGAGTTTACAATCTAATCTCCCCATCACTTATAATGTATCAACCCATCATCCCTGAACCCATGAACTCACAAACTACTCTCCCCATCACACATAAGGTATCATACCCATCATCCCTGACCCCAAGAGCTCACAATCTGATCCCCCCCCCCCATAAAACACGATGTATCACTCATCATCCCTGACCCCAAGAGCTCACAATCCAATCTACCAATCACATATAATGTATCATCCTATCATCCCTGACCACAAGAGCTCACAATCCACTCTCTCCATCACACACAATGTATCAGTCCCATCATCCCTAACCCAGGAGCTCACAATGTAATCCCGCATCCCACGCAATGCATCACTCCCATCATCCCTGATCCCAGGAGCTCACAATCTAATCCTGCATCCCACGCAATGCATCACTCACATTATCCCTGACCCCAGGAGCTCACAATCTAATCTCACAATGTGCTGCAGCAGAATTCTGTCATTTGCGCCTTTTTGATGCAAATCAGTTTAAACAGATTTAGTATTGACTTGCATTGTTTGATTTGCCTCTTGCTTCTGTTTTCCAAAGTGTCTAGAGAAGAAGGCGGGGTCTGAGCGGGGCAAGGGGGGGGGGGGTTTGTCTTAAAGACTTTTGTGAAATACAACTTTTCAAAAAGTCAGAAACTTCTGCGCAGTCTCAGTGCAGCAGGTGGGCGACTCTGCAACTACAGCCGTATTGAAAGATGCGATAAATGTATCCGCATTGTGAGACATTTCATGTATTAG